>NC_047510.2:2989792-3165211 GCF_902827115.2 Pseudochaenichthys georgianus
AGATTTATGCTTAAATTCTCTGGTAAAGTTACTGAAGATACACTTTGTATATAAAAGCTGAAAAGTAGATAATGACGCGTGCTTTGTGTGTACAGACACACAGAAAACACTGAAAAACACAACAAGAAGGACTGTAATACACATGTATCAGACACGCTCCCCTTGCTAAAATGATGACAACAGTTTTTAGATGTAAAAAACCACTTTTTTTATTTTTTTTCACACCGCAAAATCAATAGTTATACTGATTTGTAGCATCCCCAGGACAGTCTCCAGCTTAGAATTCCCCATATTACTGGAGATATCGTGATGGAGTTTTTTCACTTCAGTCAAAATATTCACGTCTATGCTGTTTTCGACGCAAAGATGCATTACATCTACAAACAGAGCATACAATGAGAGCACATGATACACTTTGATGTTTGTTTCATTTCTGAGATAATGTTACAGAATGTTTCGGAAAATGAAGATTCCAGGACCATTTTAAATGTTTCGTTTACAACCGTTTCCCAATGACCCTGAATAATACTGCTAGAACGAACGATATCCAAAATGTCTTCCAGTTTACAAACTTCGGCCATTCTTTTTACACAGGGGTCACTACTCGTTCTGTTTTCAATCGTCCCCATCACCACATTTATTAAACGGGTAAGGACTACATTATGATCAATATATACAGAGGGTTTTGCAAAGTAGTTTCCCATTTTTATTTTACTTAAAGAAAAAAGTCACTGCATCGAACAAGTCCCTGGCTTCTTCTCCATCCGACTGCTGTTTGTTAGTCTTCTTCTTCTCCATCCAACTCTGTATGGATATTTCAAGTCTCTCCTTGAGGCATCTACATTTTACAAGCTTGTGCAGAAGGCTTCCGAAGCGCGTCCTATCCTCAGTTTATCCTCGCAAATGCCTTTTTCAATAAGACTCTGGTCAATCACTGCAACGATGTCGGCGAGCCAAAGTCTTTTCATTAACGCTTTGTAATTGTTTCTGAAGAAGAAATCGGGCATGTCATTCCGACAATCGTGTTGCCTCTGGTCGGGGTTACTGCGTCGGCATTATTTGCAGATTTCTTTTCTGTACCGATACATCACCATCTCCAGAATATAAAACAATTCCGATTTCACTGTGTCCCTAAACCGAGACTTCTTGACCCGAGGAGTAGCATCAGCAGCAGTAGTACTGCAAGATTCGGGTTTCCCACATGGTGGTGTCGCTGGTGGACTCTGTTCCTGACTGCAACTCGCGGGGGAGTCTTGGCTTTTCTCTGCTCCATGGCTAGTTTACAACGATCGTCTTAGTGAGGTCCTTCGTTTTAGAAGATTTGCTGAGTGGAGGGTGGGGCTCATTGCGTTGAATGGGGGAGTCAATTATAGAATTGAGAGTTTTTAGAAAAAAAGTTCTTTAAGCGTTGTAGCTTTTTCATCTCATCTCCAGCAATAGGTGAAATTTAAGAATAAGTAATAGTTTGTCATGATTTTACGGAAAAAAGTATAGTTTATCAGAAATATGGAAAAGTCATTGTGTACAAATAGTATGTTGAAAATCAAAAAAGAAAACTCAATTCAATACAATTTAATGAATATTTTACCCTGTTCTAAAGTTTTGCACCCTTAAAGAAAAACCCCTTCCTTACCAAGTACTTCATATTATACCCTTTTGTTAAGTGTTGCGTACATCAGGGTGTATCTCAAAGTATCTTGGTAACATAAAATAACTAAAATATGTAAGTTTATCAGAAAAAAAAAACCCTTGTTTAACTGAACAAGTGTTGCATACATCAAAGTGTGTCTAAAAGTATCTTAGTAACACAAGAAAAGAGAAAAAAGCCTTGATGTCAACAAAACTGTATTTTTCCACTGAAATAGCGTTAAAATAAAAAAAGTGCCTTTAAAGAAAATGTATTCAGACAAAGTATTTTATTTTCAAAAAAAAAAAAAAAGTTTAAGGTTTTGCATACATAAAAAGTGTATCTTACAGTTCCTTTGTGAGAGAATTACACACAAATCTGCCAAGTGTCAGGGAAAATTGTTAAAATCACAAACTTACCTTTTAGAGAAACAGTCTTTAAGAAAAAATCTAATCAGACTGTACTTCATTTTCTAGTTTTAAGGTTTTGCATCCCTCAAAGTGCGTCTAAAAGTATCTTGGCAAGAGAAAGAGAAAAAAGCCCAAATCTGCCTTTAAAAGAATCCGAATTCCTTATAAAGTACTTTATATTCAACCAGTTTCAGTTTTCAGACACCAAACTGTATCTAAAAGTATCTTGGTAACACAAGAAAAAGAGTAAGTGTAATTTCTTCGGTAATGTTACAGAATGTTTCTGAAAAATGAAGATTCCGGGACCACTTTAAATGTTTCGTTTACAATACTATTACATATAGAGGAGAGCTCTTCTTCGGGAACATCCTCTCCCCTACTTTGTACCATCCAGTCATTAAGCCCATATCCATTATCCTGGTGATAATAAGGGTAGGCTACATCAGACTTGGTTTTTCTCAGATCCATGGCTAGTTTTCAACGGTCGTCTTGATGGGGTCCTTCGTTTTAGATGATTTGCTGAGTGGGGTGGGACTTATTGCGTTGAGTGGGGGGAGTCAGTGTAGAATTGAGAGTTTTTTAGAAAAAAGTTCTTTAAGCGTTGTAGCTTTTTCATCTCATCTACAGCAATAGGTCATCATTTAAGAACAAGTAATAGTTTTGTCAAGATTCTACAGAAAAAAGTCAAAAAAAAAAGTATAGTACGTCAGAAATATGTAAAAGTCATATAGTATGTTGAAAATCAAAAAAAGAAAACTCAATTCAATACAAATTAATGAATATTTTACCCTGTTCTAAAAGTTTTGCACCCTTAAAGAAAAACCCCTTCCTTACCAACTACTTCATATTATACCCTTTGTTAAGTGTTGTGTACATCAGGGTGTATCTCAAAGTATCTTGGTAACATAAAATAACTAAAATATGTAAGTTTATCAGAAAAGAAAAAACCTTGTTTTATCTGAACAAGTGTTGCATACACCAAAGTGTGTTTAAAAGTATCTTAGTAACACAAGAAAAAGAGAAGAAAGCGTTAATGTTAACAAACACTGGATTGTTCCACTGAAATAATAAATAAATAATTTTGCTCTTAAAAAGAACAAATGTATTCAGATAAAAGTATTTTGTTAGACTATTAAGTCCACGATGGTTATATTTAACCCCTAACCCATTTGTATTATATGTTTGTTGTCCTAATAAAGCCAGAGTCACCTGAATTAATTTTGTCTCCAGACCTTTTTTATTTTTTACATTTTGTAACAATCTTAAAACATTTGTGGTTTGACTCTTTTTAAAAAAGTTATTTTTCATCTATCATTTTCAACCAAGCAGCAAGAGGTCAAATGTAAGAACAAGTAATAGTTTGTCACGATTTTACGGGAAATAGTCAGAGCGCTATGTCACATCTTAAAGACAGCTTGAACTGGATAAATGGTTAGTCTTTTTCAAACATACCGTACGTTCTGCATGTTAGTATATCTGGCCCATCGATTTAGACCCTACTGCCCTACTGCCCCTACTGCATGCCCTCAATAGGGTAGTCACGCTTTGGGAAGAGGTGTTTCATTTCACAGATCCACCTTGATTGTTATTGTGAAGAGGGACGGGGGAGGAGCATTCAGAGGATGAAGAAGCATAAACATAACTTGTTTGTAAAACGGACAGCACGTCAGTTTCAAGAAAGATGACACCGTGTTTATGCATGACATGCAACATATCTTGAAGTCCTACAAAAAAAAAAAAAGGTACAAGTATATTGTGTTGAAAATATCTCCAAAAGTAGTAATATTGTATAATGTATTAGTTGCATGTTGTATTTTTGCTAGCAATCACTATGTAGTTTTTTCCAAAAATATAATGGAAAAAAAGCGAGAAAGACAAAAACAAAATACGTTGAAAAGGGGATGAGTATGTCTGTCTCTCGGGGGGTTGGTTTGTTAAGAGTCACAGTCTTAAAGAAAATCTGCTCAGAAAAAGTACTTAACTTTCTACCAGTTGTAGAGTTGTCATACATAAAAAACACTATCATAGGTCTAGGAGTGTTTTTAGCTGTAAAATACCTCCACATTTTAGTTTTCAGCGTACGGTTAAATCTTTCTACCATACATGGCTATATGTCAATGGCGGTTATATATAATGTTGTATACCGTTTTTCTTCAACAAGTTTTGAAAAACTTTATTTAAAAGAATTCTTTCCCCGCAGCTGTTAGTGACTTTTTAGGGATCTCGCTGTGTGTTAAAACTATATCAAAAGCTTTTGGTAACCTTACCCTTCTTTTTCTTTAATGTTTGAGCACAGGTTTTTCTAAATACATTTATGACTGTTAATAAATAATTAAAACCATCATTATATTCGGACAGCGACTGCATATCACAGAGATCTGCTTGAAATTGTTGCAGCGGTCTGAGTACGAAAACTCTGTTTTCTTACAAAATGCACCAGTGTCGACTTGTACAAATGTATATGGTTTATCCTCTGATAAATATTCTCTGACTTTCTATATATATTTAAGTATATTACCTACCTACCTCCCTCTGTTTACAACATGTTTGTCTCCATAGGGGGTTTATGACTTCTCCATAGGGGGTTTGGGGTTTTCCCCCTCCCTTATCCTCTAGCAAAAAGGCTGACTTTTTAAAATATCTGTTTTTTATATGCTTTACTTTGATTTGGAGCACCCAACGGATGGCTGTAAGTTGTCACCGGTGTCTCGCTGATTAAATTCATATCAAGACGTCTCTTGGCCATTTTCTCTCGACTTGAAAAATATTTAAGAGTGACTAAAGACGATGGCTTTTTATTTAGACAGAGGGAGAGGGTGAGGGGCGGGGAAAGTGTGTGTGTGTGTGTGTGTGTGTGTGTGTGTGTGTGTGTGTGTGTGTGTGTGTGTGTGTGTGTGTGTGTGTGTGTGTGTGTGTTCCCCCTCCTCCACCATATGTTCTCTCCCCTCATGTCCTGTCATGTCCTGTTTGCAAAAACAGAGAGGTTTAAATATATGTTTTTAAGATGCCTTACTTTTGATTAATTTCATGTTATTTGCAAGTATTTGTAAGTTACATTCGATACTGTATACAGGATTAACCACACAGGAAGTGGTAAGGAGGCGGGACATATATCCTAGGCATATTAATTGATTAAAAACAACGGCATTTTATTTTTCTCATTTTTTAATTTTAATTTATTTTTTATTTTTATTTTGAAAACCGGAAGCGGGGGCGGGACATCCGCCGGAAGCGGGGGCGGGACATCCGGTCGAACGAGGCGGGACTTCCGGTCGAACGAGGCGGGACTTCCGGTTTCAAAATAAAATAAAAAGGCGGGACTTCCGGTCAAATAAGGCGGGACTTCCGGTCGAAAAGGGGCGGGGCATACTAATGAGATTGAAGTGGCATTTGTATTACTACTAATGGGTCTGCGGAGAGCATTTCTCCGCGATCCCAGCGTAGCAGCCCGAAAAACGTTTAACCATTTAAACAGTCGTGGTAGATACCTTGTTTGTTTGAAACATCATAAATACACAAACAACAATGAATAATTACAGAGGCCTGTACTACGAATCTAGTTCAACATATCCTGGATATGTTTTAGTTAGCCGGTTGACTTAATCCAAAACAAACCCGCTCTCGCTAAACTGTCCTACGACGCTGGCTATCAACTCGATCGCTCAAACCAGCCGTGTCCTATCTAGTTAGGTGCGCGTTCACATGAGAGGGGTGGTATCTGGAGCATTTGACCAATCACAAACATGGAGAAGCTACTGACAGCGCAGCGTCATACTTCCTGAATGAAAGGTCAACTATAATATTAGACATATGAAGAAGTTAAACTTTAAACATCCATGACTTAAACACTTTATCCAGGATAAAAGACACATAGCTGCACCTGCAAGGTGAATACAGCTGGTAACAGAACAAGTGTTTGAATGCGTACATTAACAGGTTTATGATATCACTGCCCCGTCTAAGACACGATCTGACTTTAATTACATTTGTCTCGAGTGTTTCGTCAACTTAATGTGTTGCTTAAAATAATACTTCTGCAAACAGTATGTGACACTGTGAGTGTTGCACACTTAGCTGACTGAGATAAGGAGATATATGATGTGATATGCCGCGGACTGTACTCAGAGGCGTTTCTATATGTACAAAAGTGGTGGGGCACAAAAAACTTAGATGTCTATATATAAGCTTCTGCAATGAGGTTCATGGCTGGTGAGGCTCTGGCACTGACTCTTCAGGTTTACAAATATTATATTTTGACCTAAATCAAAATAAAATATTATTTTCAAAAGCTTTTTTTGTCTGATGCTGCGATTAATTTTAAACAGACAGTTCAACAGAAGGATACCCAAAAAATTAAATGTTATCATTTAAATATTGAGTTGTTCTCTCTTAGTAAGATCCCATTTTCAATAAAATTGCGGTCTTACCTTGACTTGAAGATGAAGTCCATTTGCCTATCCTTCTGGACAAACATCTCTATTACTTTTTTGTAAAAGTCCTCCTTATGTTCTTGTAGTTTCAAAAGTCTATAATAAATCTAATCTAATCAATAGATTTATGATTCGAAAATTATAAAAGTAGGGTAGACATGTGGATATTATCCGGCTGAACAAAACGTGCATTTATCTAACAGGTTTGTTTCCCACAGACCTTATTTGGAGCTATTTTCTAAAATCCTATGGAGAAATCTCATTGCTTTTTTGTCGAGGGAAGCCATGCGCAGCTTACTTCCTGGTTTTAGGATGCGTCACTGCACCTCTCTCGTCTCCTCTTCACACACCACACTTTTCGCGGGACACGTACTTACAGCCAATCAGCTCTGAATGATGTGAGATGACGTTTGGCAGCTCAATGCCCCTATGGTCATTATTTTTTTGCCACACACATTAAATAGGAAAATATTCTGAGCATGCGCAGTGTAGTTTTTACAGTCACCATTGACTTAGGCCAGGGGTCTGCAACCTTTTTGACCAAAAGAGCCATTTTGCTCCTTTTCCAAAACATTTTTTGTCTGGAGCCGCAAAACATATTTCATAGTTTTTTATTGTTATATCAGACAAAAACTACAGTTTTTTTGCATTTATTAGGCTATTTATTACATGATATAAAACTGTTAACCTCTAATAAGAAACAAAGAACTCTTATAAGGAGAATTCAAAATAATACACAGGCCTACTTTAAAATAAATTAAACACAGCACTTGGGGAGTCCTCTGCACATTTGAAGGAAAAAAAAATTATTAAAATGGTCCCACTTTGAAATAAATAAAACATATAGCTGCACCCTAAAAAGAGTTAAAGGTAAGAATGGAGAAACCAGCTCGAGTGCGCTAGAATTTGAAAATACACATGCGCACATGACCAATGAGGGCACGACATAAGTTTGTGCCCAGATGGAAGGCTGACAGGCAGGTAGTCCAGTTACTTTAGCCGGGCCAGCTCAGATGATTGGTCGTGCTTTTTACAGCGCTACGGGTTCCAGAGATTAATTTTTGTATGTATTTATTGTCAAAGCATTTAATATATTCATTGCTATCGGGACATTAAGAGCATTCCATGGAATATAACAAAAAGTGTTTTCTGAAATAAATGACATACCCCATTGAATTCTGACTGAAGATCGTCAGCTGGCTTCCTCTCCCGTGTTGTTCCTCGATACGTAAAGGCTGCACCACCGTTGACAACTTCTCTCTACATATCAAACATACCGGTAAACCAGCATCGTTTGCTGTGAAAGCAGATAACTCTGTCCACGCAGAATTAAATCCTGTGTTCCTCCGGTACTGTTCTTTGATTTATCCATAGTTCGCTCATCGAGCCGGGGGTCAGGTTATTTGCCTCCAAGAAAAGGCGCTCGCGCGGGACCGTAGCAGGATGTGACGCATATTTTAGTTGACCTAATTAAAACCGTTTTGTTTTTTATTTATGTGTCACAGTATCACCTCAAAATACAAGATACGAAACATTTTCAACCATGCAACAAAATATAAATAGTCCTACAATTACTTTTATTTTATTTCCTTCTTATTTTTGTCTAAGCTCAAGGGAGCCCCTGCGAGATGGAGTTCATGACTTTATGAGCTGTTCATGAGCACTCATGAAACATTCATGAACAACTCATTATATGTTCACTTGTCATGTTCATGAACCAAAATTCTTAAAATGCTCATGAACCATTTTAAAGAGCAGTTCATGAAATGTTTATGAACATTGTTCATTCATATAAAGTTCCTGTTTTGCTCATGACAGACTTTTATGAGCAATTTATGAACTTTTCATGATCCAGCCAATCACAACATTATAATTAAAACCCCAAAAAGTTTGCATGAGTATTTCATGAACTTTTCATGACTATGAGCATTTCATGAATTTTGGATGATTGTGGCAAGTTCAGAATATTTTGGAATATTCATAAGCATTTTATGAACTTTTGATGATCAGTGTGATGTTTTGAAAGACCTCTTGAATATTCATCTACTATTTGAACATTTCTTTCTTTTTTAAAACTTTTAATCTTAAAACAAAACAATAGTGAATTTGAAACTGAACATTATCTGTATTTATTTTGGTGACATTCATATCATTTTATGGTTTATCTATACTGTTTGAGAAGCAGTACGAGTAAGTAGCGCCAAGGTGGAACCTTTGGCAGGTGAGCGGTGACATCTGGGTTACCTTAGGGGGACACTTCCGCCCCCTCCTCAGAAGCAATCCAGACGATCAACCGGATCCTGTGTATAATTATTGCTGCTCCACTTTTCTGTTTTCTACAGGTCAGTACATAATGAAAATGATCGATGTTAACTTGTGTGAATTAGATATGATGTTGGAGATGTTTAGGAGAGTGTGTCAGAAGGTTTTGAGCATGTTTGACATAGTAACGGTATTTTAAAAATACTAAACTGTCGGCAACAATAGATGCCATTTTCGCGGGCTTCAGCCGCACCTGGGTAAATGTGACCTGAGCGAAGGCTCGCAGGCAGGTTAGCTGCTGCGCACGGGTAATATGTTTTGTTTACCTGAGTGCAGTCTTGCAGGCACATTGCCTTGTTTTTGTTTATTAACATTGACAGTGTATTTTTGTGATCTCCATAATATGTTATATTTGGTAAAGATAGATATATTGATAGAAAGTATTATTTGATAGCGTTATGTGTTTATAGATAACAACCTGTCCTTCACTGCAAACATAGCTGCTACAACCCGCTGCTGCAGATACACGCTTTACAACATCAGGAGGATGCGTCCCCAGCTGACCCAGAAAGCGACGCAGGTTCTGGTCCAGGCTCTCATCATCTCACGCCTAAACTACTGCAACTCCCTCCTGGCTGGTCTACCTGCATGTGCCATCCGACCTCTGCAGCTCATCCAGAATGCAGCGGCTCGTCTGGTCTTCAACCTTCCTAATTTCTCCCACACCATGCCGCTCCACCGCTCCCTCCACTGGCTTCCGGTAACTGCTAGAATCCACTTCAAGACAATGGTACTTGCGTACCATGCTGCGAATGGATCTGGCCCTTCCTACATCCAGGACATGGTTAATCGTACACCCCAGCACGTGCACTCCGCTCTGCATCAACCAAACGGCTCGCTGCACCCTCGCTGCGAAGGGGACCCAAGTTCCCATCAGCAAAAACACGTGGGTTTGCTATCCTGGCTCCAAAATGGTGGAATGAGCTCCCCATTGACATCAGGACAGCAGAAAGCTTACACACCTTCCGGCGCAGACTGAAAACTCATCTCTTTCGACTCCACTTCGAGCAATAGAACTATTAACAAAGCACTTATGGACTGGCTTACCTAAAGCCAGTTGAGTAGCACTTGAAATGTTTTTGCTCTATGAAACCTGATGTACTTATATGATTCTGTTTTCTTCAAGTTTGTATTTTGTTGGTCGAACGCACTTATTGTAAGTCGCTTTGGATAAAAGCGTCAGCTAAATGCAATGTAATGTAATCATTTATATTGACTATGTTGAATTTCTCCTTGAGATACCGTAATTGACTGTGACAGACAGATAACTTAAATGGAGAAATGTGATGTTTGTAAAGTTCAGCTATTTGAATGTAACTGTGTACTTGAATAAGAAGCATTCCAGACGATCAACCGGATCCTGTGTATAATTATTGCTGCTGCACTTTTCTGTTTTCTACAGAAATCATTTATTGTTGCTGTGGTACCCAAGCTTTTGGGACCCGTAACAAAAAATGTTGTGCAGCTGAGTGTCAAGAACGGCTTCAAATAGTGATAGGATTAATTGTAGTGCTCCACCTGTATACATGTTTGTTTGTTTGTTAATTTGAGTAAAGTTCCATTGTGATTGACATAATTGTTGTTTTCTATGGTTGCCAATTGACCCACAGTCAGTGGTTCATGAACAGTTCATGAACAGTTCATAGCCAGCCATTGAATTATATTCAGTGACTGGGTATGAACTGTTCATGAACGGTTCATGAAGTTGTTATGAACAGTTCTTGATATGTTCATGAACAATTCTTGAAATGTTCTTGGTTGAAAACTGAATATCCCTACACACTCACTGAAAACTCCATTTCATGAATTGTTCATGAACCATTCCAGCACAGGAGTTTCATGGGTAGTTCATGAACTGCCCTAGTGCCATTTAATGTTCATGTCACTTTCATGAACAGTTCATCAACTTTGTTATGAGCTGTTTATGAGCTGTTCATGAATATGGTTCACTAATATTTCATGAACTTTTCATGACAAGTTCATGAACAGTTCACTATCATCTCACTGGAGCAGAGGGCTTAAAGGGCCGCATGCGGCCCGTGGGCCGCGGGTTGCCGACCCCTGACTTAGACAGAGAGAGGGAGGGGCAGGATCGGGTTTTGTCCCGTATGGCTCTAAACAGCTCAATAGGCACACACTGTAGACACTAATTAGAAGAACACTGACTAAAACAGCAATGTACAGACGAATCAGATGATTAAACATGATCTTAAAATATATTTAATATATATATTAGAGCCGGGACTCGATTAAAAAAATTAATCTAATTAATTAGAGGCTTTGTAATTAATTAATCGAAATTAATCGCATTTTTAATCAAATATACATATTTGACCTGAGAACAGTGAGAAGCAATTTTCACATGGATTTGACTCCAGGTGGTCGACAGTCGAGTGCAATCCAGTGAGCCAGGGAGTTGGTTATTTTCTCAGACGTATCCTGGCCCTGAAAACAGTCATCTGGTTGAGTGTGGGTTGGGTCAGGGTGTGGTTCCTTGCACTCGGAGTCGGGCTAACGTCCACGCTAGCTGCTACATGCTTTGCATTTAGGTGATACTTTAGGCTTGATGTGCTGCGGTGATATGCAAATTCTTTTTTGCATAATTTGCACACAACCGTGCTCTTGTCGACGCTTCCATCCGTCCGTTTTTTAAAACAAAATGTCCCATCCAAGGGGCCGACCAAAGCGGTCTCATCAGCTTGTTCGTCCATGTTTGACTATTGTTCACCGTGGTTTGTTGTTGTTTGAAGCCCCATGCTGAAGTCATGAATGTTAGTTGGTGCTCCAGTATAATCGGTACGCCTGAAACTCATCCAGTGAGAAACGTTCCGCTGTGCAAAAATAAGTGCGATTAAAATGCGTACATTTTTTTAACGCGTTAATTTGTGTGTAATTAATTAATCTTAATTAACGCGTTAAAGTCCTGGCCCTAATTTATATATATATATTTTTTGCATTTGTGCCCCACCTGCCCCTAATGACCAGTCGCCACTGACTGTACTTAATGTTACTTTGATCCGGTTACTTATATTGTGGCAGATATTTAAAGGTGGGGTAGGTAAGTTTGAGAAACCGGCTCGAGATCGCTAGAATTTGAAAATACACAACCGGAGAAAAGCTGCCACTTCCTCACAGAGCCCCTCCTCCAACACACACGAACGCACACATGACCAATGAGGGCACGAGATAAGTTTGTGCCCCGATGGAAGGCTGACAGGCAGGTAGGCCATCCAATCCGTTTAGCCGGGCCGGCTAAACCGATTGGTTGTACTTTTTACAGTATTACGGCTTCTACAGATGAACATTTTTTATGGATTTTTTGTCAAAGCACTTCAGATATTCATTGCTATCGGGATGTTAAGAGCATTCCATGGAATATAACAAAAAGTGTATCTCGAGCCGGTTTCTGAAACTTACCTACCCCACCTTTAAGTAAGCTTTCTTAACGCTAATGTTATAATAGTCAGATTGCTCTGAAGATGGAGGTGATATTCTATTCATGTTCACAAAGTCGGTGATTTGAACTGCAACGGCAGTTTAAACTGTATTTCCTTTCTCCTGTAAAATGACTTGCTCGCTTTAAACTCTGCACACTGTTGTTATCAGCTGTTCCACCATGGTTTCTATCTCAACCTGTAATAGATTTATCCTTATTGAAACGGTTACATTCAATGAAAAATAAAATCAATGTGCAGGATTACGTGAACACTGTTCTACATGAACAATATGGGCAGTTTATACATTAAATAAATCAACAGTATAGTGGCGATATGCTCCAAGTGTAAGCAATTCGCCATTAAAGCAAAGAAGAAGAAGTTGATCTCTTATCCTGGAACCTATCCTGCTCCGGCGCAGGCTAGCCGTTCAGAATAAGTTATCTAGCCCGCTAAAAAGTGAACCAGCTTCGTAGGACCGGACATCTAGAGTTTTCCCTGAAGTTAGCCGGCTAAGCGAAAATCCGGCTTCGTCGTACAGGCCTCAGGTCTTAGCGACAGATTCTTACTGCTTATCAGAAGAAAATAGATAGAAAACCTTATTATTGTAGTAAAATACGTATCGAAAAATGTTTATCTTTTCTAATGCATTCTATGATAGGGGAACATACATGTAAATCCCCTTGTACTGTAGCCAAAAAGCACAATTCAGTGGCAGCCAGCTCAAATTATATCACAAAATATGAACAACCAGAATGAGTGTTTTCAATGTTTTATTTAAGTACTTCATAGTAAGTAAGACATTATGGATTTACCGTAAAAAATGATATTTTGTATTTTGTATCGAATCTGCAACGTATATCAATTCAATAATAATTTCCTGTGTTCATATAATTTGTAAATCGGTAAATGGGTGTCAAATGAACCAATAAAAAACAGAATTCATCAGTGGCCTCACAGGGAAGCAGCTCCTGGTTGTATTTCACAAACTGTCAATAATTTACTTATTTTTAGAGAAGCAGAGACTTCTGGACACTCAATTCCACTCCTTTACAAGAAAGGAAATACAAAAAAAGTGTTATCAATACAAGGATTGGCCCAGAACATTTCTCCAAGAAGTTACTTACATCAAGTAATTGACTATTTATAACATAGGTTCAAGTTAGATTTTATGTAGAGGGTTTTACTCTAAAACAGCGAAAGCTAACAAATGTCTAAATGAGACAACTAAACGTCATTGTGTCAAACATTAGCTGCCTTTAGCTTAGCGGTTGTGCAACCGTAAACAAATATTTAATTTATAGCCTAATGTTAGCCTTCACTTCTAACATTTATGCTTCAACTATTATAACATGTGTGTTAATGTGTTGAGATTATTTTACTGAAAAAAACGTGTAAGTATCATAAATTGCCACAGAGCAATAATCCAAAATCCATTGGAAAGTCCCCATTGCTTTTAGTCGAGGGAGCCCTTGCTGCTCGTTTCTGGGTCGGCCTGAAATACGTCCTCACTGCACCACTCTATTTACAACCTGTCATTGCAATCCATAGAGCCACACAAATATATACACCATCATCATCCTTACTTAAGTGTATGTTGAAATATAATTACAAATGTATTAATCAACATTATGACGTAATTTTCCAAAAACAAAATGATGATCAAAGAGACAGCACCAAAACAAAGGAAGAATCGTCATGTTAATTCTTCCCTCTCGTCTCTACTTTAAAGCCGTGGTAGGTGAAGGGTTCCAGGACGGGGCTGCAGGTCTCTTGAGCAAGGCAGGCCATCCTGTTGCTGTCACAGCTGTCCTCGCTGCCCGGGGCCAGGTACACCGAATCAGCAGAGTGGATGGACGGGTCCTCGTCAAAGTAGTTGTGGGGCCGCAGCAGGACCCCGCCCCCGTTGCCTACGGTTACCGTGTTGGGGATGTCCTCGGCGTGAGGGATGTGAAGGAAGCCGGTGGTCACCCAGGCAACTAGGTCCTAGGGAAAATGAAAAAAAGTGGTTGGATTAGGCAAGGACATTCTTTTTAAATGTAAGGAAGGTTTTCAAATGAGAAGCCCACCCCAAACACTCGCCTGGTTTTCGATGCTTTCGTTGTCTTCAATGTACTTGCTGAAGTCCACAGCTGGATTCCAGATGTCATGCTGGTTGTACAGACTGCCGCAGCTCTGCTCCGAGTCCTTCTGCTTTGTGATGGCCACCTTATACCTGGGGAGGTAAAGATGAATGAGATTCCGGTGAACAAACACTCCTTTTCCACCCAGATGGTTCCAGAGGTGGTGCCTGATTGCCAACCAGTTGTTTGTGTTTCCACTGCAGTGCTGCTGGATCTTGTCCCTGAAAACATGTTCAACTTCAGAACTACCAATCTGCTAGAGATAGACCATCAGGAAGCGGCTTACGTCAAAGGCTGAGGCGGAGCTACAGCAGATCTTTGAGAGTAGAAACATTTCAGAAGAAGTAGTATAGCCCGGATCGCAAAATGTCTAGAACACACATACATCTAAACATTGCACAACATTAACAAGACATAAATGTTATTTTTACCAGACTTTTAATTAAAACATCCTTTGCTATAATTTTGTACTTACTCATTCAAAGCATTTTTGGTAAATAATTAATATGCCATATGTCTGCCCAAGTGCAATTTGGATTTTCTGCCCTAAATCCTGTTATTGTTTATTCAGATCTGGTTGATTGGCTAGGCTAAAATCATCTATGCCATATGAAGGTAAATTCACATTATACAATCCTTATTTACGGCATTATATTGCCAAACACTAGCATTGGTGGAGCTAGAGCGCTGTACGACTCCTGCGGTTGTCAAGTGCCGCTGAATTGTACTGAATACTAACGTCACCCTGGAGAGTATCAAGCTCAAAAAGCTGAGCTTTTAATAACATCTGGCTTGGTAAGTTTAAAGCAACATGAGCACAGCTCCAATGTAGTCCGCCATTGTTGTTATTGTGAGGAATATTCACACTGGCTTTGCAGCATTGTAAGCTGTGACATCATGACGTGGCTCATCTGGGGCTCTGGTCTGTGGAAAGCAAACTGGTTCTTTAATGGTTTAAATTAAGTTTAACCAACAGAACCAAACTAGCCCCAGCACTGGAACTAGAACGGAACTCATTTCTGTAAAAAGAAAAGGGTAACAATGAAGAGGAATCACTTCTGGTCTGAGCTATGTTGTGTAGCTGCTGTGGCCTCAGGTCTATCATTCCCTCAGGGAGACTGGTTCCTCACCTGGCCCAGGACATGGCCCTCTCCTCGGCCTGGCTCTCGGGGAGATGGTCCCCTGTGTAACTGAACACCTGCAGCCTGTAGGAGCGCTGCTGGCCCCAGCGGTTGGTCTTGTTGCTGGCGATGTGGAGGTAGCGCGGAGTCTTGGTGTCCTGACGCAGAGCTGCCTCCTGTGGGAAACCAAATATATAAAACATGTAAGATACTTTGGCTGGAAGTGACCATTTAGACTTTACCCTTCTTCTTCTTCTTCTTCTTCTTCTTCTTCTTCTTCTTCTTCTTCTTCTTCAGTGCAGACAAACATGTACCTGTGACACCTGGTGTTTCAATCATTCTCTATAAATCTGAGATTGTGGTCATAAATGGAGATAAGGATCATAAATATTCTGAGCTTGTGAGATGATGTTCATTGTGTGTGCATGTGGACACCAGAGTCACTGAGAAAACAGACTAACAATGGTCTTTCAATTTTTTTGAAACGTCATAGTTATATCATCATTAAGCAAGAGCATCAACAGCTAACATATTAATCTGGGCAGAATCTGTTACTCTAGGGCAGGGGTCGGCAACATATTTACATTTTATTTTCGGATCCTGAACGAGACCGCCGCCAGGGGTAGTACCCCTCAATGCAGTGCGCAATACCTCAACATGGCCTCAACGCCCCTCCTTCTCAACCTTTGAGGCACGTGACGGGAGCTCAACATGGGCGGAGCCTCAACGCCCCTCCTTCTCAACCTTTGAGGCACGTGACGGGACCTCAACATGGGCGGAGCCTCAACGCCCCTCCTTCTCAACCTTTGAGGCACGTGACGGGAGCTCAACATGGGCGGAGTCTCAACGCCCCTCCTTCTCAACCTTTGAGGCAAGTGACGGGAGCTCAACGTGGGCGGAGCTTCACAGATGACGCAATGCATATGGTTGCATCCTGTTTCCGGGGTAGCAGTTATGTTCTGTTAATCATGTCGTCAGAGTACGATGGAGGTAAGTTAGCCCTGAATAAATTAACTATTTGTTTTTGCTGCGGTTTAAAATGTGTTGATTTTAAGTCTCACTTATTTGCTGTCCAATGTGCGCTGTCGCTACTAGGACATGCATGTCCTAGTGATGCAGTAAGTAAAACTACATTTGTGTTGCTTCAAAATAGTAGGATTGCTGTATAAGCAAAGTCCTGAAAACTTGAGAAATACTAATAACTATACTATGCATAACCTATATTTCAATTCGATTTTTACAAAATAAATGTATATGCAGCTTATTTTATTCCTGCATATTGCCTAACCTGACTTTACTGACTGTGTGTTTGTATTCTGCCAGATCCTGAACAGCTGTCTGACAGTTATTGAGAAGGTATTGAAGCTGTTCTAAAATATGTAAATATATGTATAAAATATACTATATTATACCAAACAATTATAAGATATTACATTATGAAACTACATCTGTTACATAGAGTAGATGGCGTTGTGCTGCCAACAGCGCCCCTCTTTCTCAACCTTTGAGGCACGTGACGGGAGCTCAACATGGGCGGAGCCTCAACGCCCCTCCTTCTCAACCTTTGAGGCACGTGACGGGAGCTCAACATGGGCGGAGCCTCAACGCCCCTCCTTCTCAACCTTTGAGGCACGTGACGGGAGCTCAACATGGGCGGAGCCTCAACGCCCCTCCTTCTCAACCTTTGAGGCACGTGACGGGAGCTCAACATGGGCGGAGCCTCAGCTCCCCTACTTCTCAACCTTTGAGGCACGTGACGGGAGCTCAACATGGGCGGAGCCTCAACGCCCCTCCTTCTCAACCTTTGAGGCACGTGACGGGAGCTCAACATGGGCGGAGCCTCAACGCCCCTCCTTCTCAACCTTTGAGGCACGTGACGGGAGCTCAACATGGGCGGAGTCTCAACGCCCCTCCTTCTCAACCTTTGAGGCAAGTGATGGGAGCTCAACGTGGGCGGAGCTTCACAGATGACGCAATGCATATGGTTGCATCCTGTTTCCGGGGTAGCAGTTATGTTCTGTTAATCATGTCGTCAGAGTACGATGGAGGTAAGTTAGCCCTGAATAAATTAACTATTTGTTTTTGCTGCCGTTTAAAATGTGTTGATTTTAAGTCTCACTTATTTGCTGTCCAATGTGCGCTGTCGCTACTAGGACATGCATGTCCTAGTGATGCAGTAAGTAAAACTACATTTGTGTTGCTTCAAAATAGTAGGATTGCTGTATAAGCAAAGTCCTGAAAACTTGAGAAATACTAATAACTATACTATGCATAACCTATATTTCAATTCGATTTTTACTGTGTGTTTGTATTCTGCCAGATCCTGAACAGCTGTCTGACAGTTATTGAGAAGGTATTGAAGCTGTTCTAAAATATGTAAATATATGTATAAAACATACTATAGTATACCAAACAATTATAAGATATTACATTATGAAACTACATCTGTTACAGAGAGTAGATGGCGTTGTGCTGCCAACAGCCATGTTATAGCTGCCTGGTTTCCACCATCTTCCACCATCAATCCGATGCAACACCTGCCGGTATCTTGATCATGATTATCCATGTTGCTGCTCCATGTTGTCGTACCAACTCATTACTGAAGTCACATCAACACAACGGCTTTTTGCTTTTCCAGGAAAAAGCAGCAAACCTCCAACGGCTTCTCCTTCCAGTGTGGGAACCTGGACACTGGACACTGGACACTCTGTGTGAGTACGTGTAGTCTTTGCTATTGTTTGTTTACTGTACAATGAAGTTTGCCATGCCGCAAATAGTGTTTCTATCTTTAAATTCAACGCTTCATTTAGTTGTATAATACAGATCCTACAACTTTATAATATAACGTTTGTATGTCAAAGTATACCTGTTGATATTGGAACGAGTGATATTAACAGATACTGAGGCCACAAGCTAGGGAGATTTTCTTTCTAGATCCCCTCCGTGGCGCTGGCTGGAGAGATGATCGTCGCACCAAACCATTCAGGTCTTTTGGCGCACAGTTCCATCACATCCGGACAGTGCAGTTCTGTTTCAGACCACTTGTCTATCTTTTTTTAATCTATGGCTCTGTTTTATTTAAGCTAACATGGGATGCATTGTATTAAATAAAAGGCATTGAACAGAACCATAGATGCCACTTGACAGCGGGGCTGTTCTGTTTTACCCCTTAATGACCTTTTTTTGGAGGTTCAAGTTTGTTTCTGTTCCAACAGTGTTCAAAGATTTTCTGCATGATTTTCGAGTACTTATAAAGTTGAATTAAATTGTACTTATTCTTAACTTTCACATGCATTGTGTTCACAGAAACCTTGCTCAGATCTTGTGCCCTGGGCCTTGGGCAAGTCTTGGTGTGGATGATGTCCAGGTTAGATTTGTTAAAATTATTCTACTGAAGAGTATGATGTAATTGTCATCTTTGACTTTTCACACTACAGGGCCTACCAAGAAAAGGGTTCTCGAACAACTGTGGTGTGTTTGTTTTGATGGTAAGATACTGGATATACAGTATACATATAGTAGTCCTATTTTCTGTTTATAATAATGTATACAAATGTATAATGCTTTCAGCATGCTATGCACTCCATCATTGCTCATAGTTTGAGACATGCTGTGATTTATTATATCCAAAACAACATTCACGGAGGAATATTATTTGTCAATGAACACCATAGCATCACAACAACCTAACATAATATACTATTTCTTTATTTACAGTACGCATTTTACATTGTGGCAAGAGCCCAATTTGATTTCAATGAGGTATGTAGAAATAAGGGTTTCATATTTCAGTTTTTCATTGATATCACTTGTGGATACAAGACTTTTCAGGACATGTGTTGTTGACCCATCTGGTTGTGTGCTTTTTATATTCCAGACAAACATGCAGCAAATTAGGCACTGGTGGTGCCTAGTTCTCCTCAAAAACGTTCCCATGCCGTATGTTTCTTTAATTTTACAATTTACATTTGCATTCTTGAGACTATTTGTTACCCTGTAACCTGACTATATCATTTTTAATGAATGTTTTTAATGTTTGTCTTTCATTCACCAAGGTCTGAACAAGAGAGGTCGCAAGACTGCAAGAGGCTACGGGAGGAAAAGGCAATGCAGGTAGAAGTTGTTGAATCACAGAAGTTGTTGGGTTTTAAATCAACACTTAAAACTCACTTTTTCTCTCTGGCTTTTGTTTAATTATCTATTTATTTATTTAGTTATTTATTTATTCATTTAGTTCTTTATTTTAATATTTATAACATAACATAGGATTTCATAAAGTATTTTTAAAATAGTTTATACATTATTCGAATATAGGACTAGTAAATAGGATTACTTAAAATATGGTACCTTATATTACATATTTTTTCCCTTTAGACCCTTGCGGTTTATTCTTAAAAACCCTTACCCTTACCCACCCCCCATTTTCCCTCTGCTGGTCTATGGCCTTGTAGAGGGTAACGGGGTGCAGAGTCGCTTAGATAAGCGGGGGAGTGCATCTGACGAAGCGATAGGATGTTGTGCTCCCTATCTCTGTTTATTATCCTATATCTAATAGAACTGCTCGGGTCTTGATAGATTGAGTGGGGAAGTTCATGAGATCTTTCTAGAGGGTTATCAAGAATAACTTTTATCCAATGACCTTTTCCCTCTCTGTCTGTGTCTGTGTATTCCCTTGTTCCGATTAACCCAGCCAAATCTTTTTTCTTGTTTTGTATCTATATCTACGCCGGGATCCGGAGTCGAGGCTGATCCTCTTGCTGTAGTCCTGTGTCCTGGATCCTCTATCCTCAGTTCTGGATTAAGTCATGGACTTCGGGTCGTGGCTCGAACCGGTCTCTGCGGTCCTGCCTTGGGTCTCGTCATGCTGCTTCCCTGATGGCTTCCTCAGGATTGTAGCTGACATCCTCGTGGATTCATCTTCTTATTACAGACACATGCATTTCCTAACATTCGGTCTATATGCTGTAAAATGTATTATCTCTTCCATTTACACACGGCATCTATTGCACGTCTGTCCTGGGAGAGGGGTCCCTCCTCTGTTGCTCTCCCTGAGGTTTCTCCCATGTTCCCTTAAACTGTGGGTTTTCTCTGGAAGTATTTCCTTGTACGATGTGAGGGTCTAAGGATAGAGGGTGTCGTTTTTCTCATACTGATATTCTGAACAATCTGAGCTGTTGTATTTGCTGTAAAGTGTCTCTACTGTAGACTATTTTTATTATATGTACAGCACTTTGGCTCGACCAAAAATCATTTATAAATGTGCTATATAAATAAAACTTGATTTGATTTGATTTGAAATGATAAAGTCTTGAACCAGTGTGAGTGTTAAACATTGAACCTCTCTTTGTCAAATATATTTCAGGATGAAGAGGTTGTGAGGTTCCACAAAAGAAGCAGGCCATCATTTGAGATGGGGTCATGAGTGACCGCTGCTGGGGGGGAGCTGTTACAATCAGCTGTATTAGGTTCACTAATGCCTCAAAATGTATTAGTTGTCACGATCTGTCTGTGTTTTATTTTGTCCTGTCTTGTCTGTTGCTTCCTGTCTCTGTGTTCAATACAATTGAAAGTCCTGAATTCAAAGTGGTTCTTAAGTAAAAGAGTATAAGTATTATCAGCTAAATGTACTCGAAAATATCAAAAGTAGAAGTACAGTATGCGGAATGGCTCTGTTCACATGTATTATATTACCATTGATATTATCCTGTCAATTCTATCAATTTGTCAATACGATGGCACTTCTTTAATATATTTTTTTAAATGGAAATACAGTACTATATGATTTCATTTATATCACATGTTTTTTATCAGTAAAAAGTGAGTAAATATACAATATTGCCTCTGAAATGCAGTTATTATATTGAAATTAAAAAGGTATACGTTAAAAAACAAATGAAGGACCTTTCTTGAAGTCATAACTGAAATAATTGATGCAATTAACATACAAATAGACGTTAAAACATGATTTGAAGGCTGTTAATGTATTTAATTTGAGTTGATGCTCCGCCCATGTTGAGGTATTGCGCACTGCATTGAGGGGCTTCTCCGCCAGGGCCATGCACACAACGCAGCCCCGCTCTCTCTCTTTAACTCCAGGCGACTTTCTGCCGCTTTCCTCCGTGGTGCTGATCGTTTCACCACAGAGGAAAGCACTTCACAAATTGCAGTACCCATAAGGAGCTGTACAAATGCCGCAGTTTTTGCATGGCTGTGTCTTTAGTTGAAAGCCCAGTGGCGATCTGCTCATCTCTCATCGAAATAACATGCTACACAGGGGCGGACTGGCCATCTGTGTGTTCTGGAGAATCACAGAACGGACGATCGTTCTTATTATTATGCTGTTTAAACCAATTATTTAAATTTGTTTGTTAAATTCGGCATCATGTAAGTTAGGGATGTTCCGATTGTTATCGGCCGATATTCACTCTCTGCCGATCGATTGGTGCTCTCTAAAAATGCCGATCAGGAGAGCCGATCGCATGATTGTAAAATACATGACACTTTTCTCTGTGCGCGGCAAAACAAGCTCGCCAAAATGGCTTCCCCAGTCTGGCAGTATTTTAAGGTGTCCGAAAATGATAATAAAATAGCGGTATGCAACGTGTGTGAAGCAGAAATCCTGCAGCTCCGCCCACTGTGACGGACCCACACTAAGAGTTAGACCTAACACACTTAGCTATTTTATCTACCTCTGGAACAAGCTAAACTAGTTATACATATATTTATTCTTCACTCTCGGGTCACTCATTACTGGATCAGTGAGCTGCATGAGATACTGACTGGCTGTCAGGAGAGAGAGAGAGAGAGGGGGAGAGAGGAAAAGAGAGCGCTTCTGCTCATTTCTCCCGTGTTACTTGAATAATGTACTTAATTTGAATGTAATAATTATGTTGGTTGTTGTTTGTGGAAGTGCCAGTGAATGAGCATTAACTGAGTTTTAAACATCACTTTAAATGGAAGATCCCCATAGGCCCCGCCCACTCGATCGGATCGGTCCACACACTGCTTCCCCGCAGCGAGACTCCCCCCGCCCTCCTGTTGACAGTTCACGAGCGTCGAGCTCTTCATTAAAAAAAAATTCCTTTTTAATCTCAGAAATTAGGTTTGATTTTGTGTAAATGAGTTCTAATGACCACACATTCCCAAAACAAGAGTACAACTTGTTGTAATAATTAGGAATAAAGTTGTCTTAAAGGGTGTAACATAGATTTTGGTGATTATTTATACTATATGTGAGGGATTAATTTTGTCTTTACTCCTAAGTGTCAAAGAATAATTCTCCTTACTGCTAAGATATTTGACCTTTCCGCCTGTTGATGTTTTACGACCAAGCCAAAGTCTGTTATCTGTTTTAAGGAATGGGAACGGTCAGCTGTGGCTGACCTTGCCAGTTTTATGACCGGTCAACTCTCGGTCATAGGAGCCATAGAGTCAAATAATGTGATTCAGTTCCCCCCAGGTGTTCACAGATGCTTTCCCCAATATGGGGGTTGACTCTGAGTATAGCTAATTAAAGTTCTGCCAAGATGGGAAGAGATTCAGATTTGACATGGCAACCCACCCGTGTGACTTGTGATGTGAATTTCTCCGGCCGATGCTGGTATTAAATCTCAGTGTTTGACATCAGAACTCCTGCTCGTCCTGTGTCTCATTCATGAGTCGGTGACTCCCACTGCATTGCTACACAGAGGTTTCCTCCACACTATATGCTTTATAAATAATCCAACCGGGAGGACAAAAGTTGATAGGAAGACAACACAAGGGTTAAATACCTGCTCTGTTTGAAGCTGCTTCTCCACCACCTTAGGGATCATGGTATAGCGTTCAGGCATCCAGGGCATTGAGACATTCACAAACTCCATGTCCTTGGTCTGGAATACATTCTCCACTCCTGGAGAAGAGACACATTCCATTGACTACACCTTATTTTCATTTGACTTTCTCCGATGATGCTTGTTTACAGTTTTTTTAAATTGCATTCTGACATGCTCAAGTTCCTAAAAAAAATCCTATTACACTCACCTAAAACATCAAGGTCCACTTTGAAGTTGATAAAATGGGTGTGGATATTTCCTGTGACATTTTCGGCCACTTGGTGACCAAACGGAAAGTTGTCCTTCAACGCGAATGAAGAGGCGATGTAGCCGGTGGCGTGGACCTTGGCCTCCACTGACCCGCTCTGGTAGAAGATGAAGTCCCACATGTAGTCATAGTTTCCGATAGCTGTGATGGTCCTGAACACTAACGCGCTATTTGCCAGCCCTCCGTAACTGTTGAAGACAATCTCAGAGAAGTGCCTCCGCAGAGGATAGCCCATGTCATGCTCAAAGACGCAGATTGAATTTCGGAGTCTTCGTGGTACACCAGTGTCCAACAAGTGGAATGTGTCTATGAAGGTGGCTGAATAAGGGCAGTCGACCCCCCTGACCAACTCATAGGCACACCGACCAATACCCAAGCTGCCGTCGAGGTACTTGGTGAGCATGAGATTTGGGGTGACAGACCCATAAACTGACATGGCCTCCTGAACGCTTAGCTCATAGATGATCCTCTCTCCTCTAAAACGAACATCAAAAACTCTCATGCCTTGTAGAGGGCTCATACCAAAGGCAAAGCTCCAGTCAAGGTATACGATGTGGTTATTCTTAATACCGAATCGCTCTCCTTGGGCGTAAAACTGCTGGGGCCCAACGCCCGTGGGCTTGTTCCTGGGTTTGAGCGAGGCGTAATTCGGCACAGTTTTGTAGATGATTTTCGGAACAGTTCCTGCCTCGTATTGCTTCTTCAGATCCAATATGCTGTCGAAGTACTGACCATTATAAAGCACCTTAATCACAAGCCAGGACATGTTATCAGTGCTTTTGTGGTCGCACAATATCTCAAAACCTACAGGGTGGATGTAGAAGCCCTCTTCATTTCGACAAAGGGAAAACCAGGTCTGTCTGTCACCGGACTTGACTCCACTGGGCATGTTTTGGTAGTAAGCAGGGTTTGCAGATGCGTCTATACCAAAACTGTCTAACAGTAGAGTACTGATTGGTTTAAGAACATGTTGCAGAAACTTTATTATCAGAATATATTCCCCAGCACTTACCGGGCGAGCAGTCAAAGGGATCTCCCTTCCATATCTTTCCAAGGTGACATCGTAGTGGTAGGTTGGGTTGGGGAGCGGGCCCACTACATATTCACTTATGTTGTTGTTCATGCCATGAAAAACCACAGCGGTTGCCTCTCTTGCCGGTTTTGGGCCGTTAGTATCCAGATGGTTTAAAACATCCAGCTTTTTAGGCAGGGAGAGATCGATCATGTAGAGGTAGTCAACTGAAGGAGGCGACAATGGGTCAGTTGAGATGCTCATCCCTGGGATCTTGGTCATGTAGTCACTCACCTGATGAAACTCTTCCACTGAGAGGTCAGCGAAGACGGCGCTACGCTCATCGTGCACCACAGGTTGTCCTAGGTTTACCTGTCGGGCAGGGCACTTCGGAGTCCGTCGGGTGTTGAGCCATATCAAGACACAGTTACCTATCAATGAGGCAACAACTACAAGAACCAGAATGCCTTTTAAAACATTGGAAATAGTTTTAGAGACCATTTCTCTGCAGCTGTAGAACAGTTTGAGTCAAGGAGAGGAAATGGTTGCTTTTAAGCAGCCTATGTAAAGGGGTGGCCAGTGGATTTATGGTTTTATGGTTTTATTTTTCACACAATCACCACATTCAAGATCCTCCTCTAAACACACCTGTTCTCATCTGTTTCCCCTGAATAACCTGTCCCTGTCATTTGTGTCCACTTTAATTGTCTTCTCCATGATAGTATGTTTGTGTTTTTATCATGTTATGAATATTTAACAAATGTACGGTGTCCTTGGGTGTCTTGAAAGGTGCAACCTGAGAAGTGTTTCTTTTGATAAGAGCAATGGAACCTTTGATAAGATAACGCATTAACCATGTACAGTGGCAAATTTAAGGTTGTGTCAAGGGCAGGAGCGGACAAAGAAAGGGAGCAGCTGCATGGGCGTAGCATTTTCTATCTAAATATTCTTTGGGCCATTTTGCCTTTGTTTAAGATAGGACAGATTTACTTTAAGTTTTAACAGGTTTAAATCCTAACAACTTGTATTGACCCGCTGACTATTCATCTTGAGCCATCATCAGCTCAAAAATGGTTTTGTTATCCAAACTAATAACCCTGCATCTAATTGATGGGCTGGCACAACATTTGGTTCCTTTGCATCCCCACTGTGAGTTAAACATTTCAATATGTGCAATTATTTTGTTTATGACTATTACGTAACCATTGACTGTTAGCAGGCTCAATGTCGAGTCAAGGCAACATAATAAAGGAGACGGTAGCCGAAGTAGTCAAAAGAAGAATTTAATTAATAATTACCACCATGGTTGGACAAAGGAAATATAAAGTAATGACAGACAAGAACACGTACTGCACAGACAGGATCAGCCCCAGACAAAGGGGAAAGCAGAATCCTTATACATGAGGTAATGACGAGACAAGACACACCTGGGTTAATTACAAATGGGTACACCTGGAGGAGAAACGATAAGGACTACAAAACCATAACAGGAAACTACAGCTAGACATGACACATCACACTAGGAGCGCCTGATCAGGGCACACACACATAACAATGACCAAATACACCAACTAAGGATGTTTCCACCAACCTCAGCAGTTGTTGTGTTTAATGATAGCCCAAATAGGATAAATAAATAAAGTGACCAACATTTACAGATACAGTACATTCACATGACTATCAGAAACAATAGGTTACAAAGGTACACTGACCTGAGCTGGCTCTTCACTTTTCATGCAGAGGAAACAGTTGATCTCAGCTGTAAAGCTAATGTTTAATGAATTTACAACCAAGGTCAGATCAATACTGAAAGGCTTCCACTGTGACTGCTGTGACACCATGATGTGAGCACATTTTATTTAATGTAGATTAGATAAGCCAATCATAAAGTGTTACAATATCATTGCTGTTGAAGAAACCTGTACACCATACCAAACTTCAAAAGATGAATAGACTAATTGACCTTTGTGCTAATATCCATTATGAAAGCTCAAAGTACAAGGACATAGACATTAGACTCCCAGAATCTACTAATCATAATGATTTTATTATGAAAAATAATGATTCTCAAAAAAACTACACTTACCAAAGAACAAAAGTGTGTCACGAAAATGATGTTAGCTTCAAGCATAGGTGACGGGTGAGGCTCAGGCTAAGGATCGCTGATATTTGACCAACTATGATACCAGTTTTAAACACACAGAGGACGTACGTATGTTAATAGAAGCTACTCCATGCAGTTCATTACCCGCCGCCGCAGCATTCAAAGCTGTTTTACCTGGAGAGCAAAGCATGCAACTGCCCTGGGACCCTCAATTCACACCAAAAACCCTAGGTCCACCACACACACACATTACAAATTGAACTGGAAAAGACCTGCAGGTGGCTTTGGCTTTTTTAAGTTTAAACACCTTTTAATTATTTGAGTTGATGTAACAGTGCTTTTTCCCAGTGTAGATGTACTAAATCAGGGGTCTGCAACCTTTTTGACCAAAAGAGCCATTTTGCTCCTTTTTCCAAAACAACAGAAACTACAGTTTTTTTGCATTTATTATGCTATTTATTACATGATTTAAAACTGTTAACCTCTAATAAGAAACAAAGAACTCTTATAAGGAGAATTAAAAATTAAACACAACACTTGGGTCCTCTGCACATTTGAAGGGAAAACAAATATTATTAAAATGTGCCCACTTTGAAATAAATAAAACATATAGCTGCACCCTAAAAAGAGTTAAAGGTAGGGTAGCTAAGAATGGAGAAACCAGCTTGAGTGCGCTAGAATTTGAAAATACACAACCGGAAAAAATATGCCTCTTCCTTCAGACTTTCTTACAGAATCCCTCCTCCAACACACACGAACGCGCACATGACCAATGAGGGCACGAGATAAATTTGTGCACAGATGTAAGGCTGACAGGCAGGTAGGCCATCCAGTTATTTTAGCCGGGCCGAGGCAGTTGATTGGTCTTGCTTTTTACAGTACTACAGCTTCCACAGATGACATTTTTTTTATGTATTTATTGTCAAAGCATTTAAGATATTCATTGCTATCGAGATGTTAAGAGCATTCCATGGAATATAACAAAAAGTGTATCTCGCGCGTTTCTCAAACTTACCTACCCCACCTTTAATAAAAAGCAGTTTAAATGTCAATTGTTTGTACATTTATATACATTGTATAATGTTTGGCTGTAAAATTACAGTAAATTACTGGCTACTAGTTGCATGGATTTCACAGTAATTGACTGTAAATATTTCACAGCAAATTAGAATAAAAGTACAATTAAATACTGTGACTTTACAGTTGCCATGCCCATGGAATTACTGTGATATAGCAGTACAGAGCTGTAGTGTTAATTTCGTCAGCTATTTTTTTATTTAGTTTTAGTCTTAGTCCTGTGTTAAATTTCCTTTTTAGTTTTAGTCATATTTAGTCACCTTCATCCTGTTTTTATTTTGTCAAGTTTTAGTCGACTAAAAGTCTGAGCATTTTAGTCTTATTTTAGTCGACTAAAACAGTAAACATTTTAGTCAAGATTTAGTCGACTAAAAGTCTGAGCATTTTAGTCTTATTTTAGTCAAAGAAAACTAATTATTTTAGTCTACTTTTTGTCAATGAAAACTGTTGAGTCTTTTTTAGTCATCAAATTATATAGAACATTTCAGTCAAACTAGTCTAGCCAAAACCAATAATTTGTCATTTTAGTATATATAAATAAATAAGATTATCTTGTCCTTATTTGATGAAAAACACAGGTTGAATGATTAAGAAAGCAGCTTTGCAGAGAGTATCTGGTCAGGTTTGTGGTGTTTTGGCCACATTGCTTCCCTTCTGATAAAACAATGCATTCGCTTTTTTTCTCCGCCTCATTGTAGCGAAAATGGGCCCAAATATCACATCGTTTCTTTCTCCCAAGCAGTGGTGGCTTTAGACTTTTTCGTTGTCAGTCATTTTGACGGACAGGATCGTAACATTTCCGTCATAATCCATTATTATCCGTCGAGTGCACAATGTATCACTCACTCGCGCTGACGGGGGGGTATTCGGTTAACGCGACCACTGCTCCTAAGCCCTGTTGTTGCCATTTTATTTTCTGTTAAATAAGGTTAGTTAGACCACGAGTTAGACCCGAGTCTTCCTGACAGTTCATATTGTGCTGCTGCCCGGTGTAATTCAAATGTACCGCCGCGCGCAGCACAGAAACAGCTGCTGCTCTGCCGCAGCACCGGAAATGGAACTGCTGGGAGAAAAACTGACTATCAGAGATTTAACGTTATCTTTGATAATATTTCGTCTCCTCATTTTTCGTCAACGAAAGTAAAGAGAGATTTTGTCATAGTTTTTATTTAGTAAACTACATTTTCGTCTCGTCACTTTTCGTCAACGATATTGCATGATGATTTCGTTACAGTTATTGTTTACTGCCGTCGGTGCCGTCTCGTCATCGTCTCGTTTTCGTCATGGAAAAAAAGGTCGTTGACGAACATATTTCGTCATAGTTTTAGTCAACAAAATTAACACTACAGAGCTGTGGTATTATGGTACCTTGTTGTACATAAATTACAGTAATTACCTGTATTTTCACACTATTACTGTAGAAGTAATGCAACACAGTAGCCAGTAATTTACTGTAAATATAAAAATGTAGAAATACGATAATATATTGTAAATTTGACTAGTTAACTGGGATTTTACCATGAATCAGCTCAATCAACAAAGGAAAACAAAGAAAATGCCCATTTTAACTATTTATTACACCATTGATGTGCAAAGTACATTTCACAGTGTCTTGAACATGTTGTTACGGCCCCAACCTCTACTCCGCGGTAGTTGCTCGTGCTGAGACCCGCAACATGAAAGAATACACGCAATAACCGGTACTTGGTAACGAGCATTTATTGATAATCAGCCGTTTGCTCACACAAGCGAAACGGGAAACAAGAAGAGGTCTGGAGGAGTGGCCAAAAGGAACAAACAGAAGGAGGGGCCGTAGGACCCAGAGCCCCCCCCCCCCCCAACCAGAAATCAATTATAAACCCTATGGGAAACATAATAGAGCCGAAAACTGGACTACCGGGTCCTCCAGGCTAAACATAAACACATCTGCAAAAATATGGCCTACAGCTCAAAATGGCAAAGAGGTATTCTAAGGAGAGTATTCTAAGGAGAGTGTCTCCCGGCGTTAGGACAGGCAAGACATCCTTCTCCTCCAGCTTCTCTTAATATATATACAGAGTGGCATTTGGAACACCTGGGCAGAGGCGGAGCCAGGGGCAGACCAGGTGCACCACTCTAAGTCAAGAGTAGGCTTGTTTGAGACAAGCAAAACCTGCGCAGACCTGCGCAGTTGCGATCAACGTCTTGCTAGTGCGTTGCATGATGGTTAGTCATTTTGTCCGACTTGCTCTGGAGGCTCGCCCACATGAGACTTTGAAATCTCGCGGGACAAAGACGCCCGCAGCCTTGAGAGCGAGGCGAGGCGAGTTGGCACAGTTGCTCTCCACGAGCTGCGGAAGCGAAATGCTTGATGGGAAACGGCTCGCTGGTATCTCGAGCTGAGCGCTCATTGGTGGGTTTTACCACGTGCTGCTGATGAAGCTCTCCCATTGGCTGGCAAAAGTTTGTTGTTGTTTTGTGTCCGTTTTACGTCGCCATATCCATTCCCATTTTTCATCATTGTTCCACAATGTTTATCATCATGAAATGAATATCTATATATTTTATACTATACTGCTTACCGTTTTCATACTTTATATATCTTAGCATATTCATACACACTGTTCATACTGCTCTCAGGCTGATATCTAGTGTATTCATACACACTGTTCATACTGCTCTCAGGCTGATATCTAGTGTATTATACACACTGTTCATACTGCTCTCAGGCTGATATCTAGTGTATTCATACACACTGTTCATACTGCTCTCAGGCTGATATCTAGTGTATTCATACACACTGTTCATACTGCTCTCAGGCTGATATCTAGTGTATTAATACACACTGTTCATACTGCTCACAGGCTGATATCTAGTGTATTAATACACACTGTTCATACTGCTCTCAGGCTGATATCTAGTGTATTAATACACACTGTTCATACTGCTCTCAGGCTGATATCTAGTGTATTCATACCCCACTGTGTATTCATCATTCAATTCATCTATATGTTATTCTGTAGATTGTGTACATTACTTTCCACTTCACTGCTTGTTGCACCTGGTTAGAAGCTAAACTGCATTTCGTTGTCTCAGTACCTGTAATATGTGCAATAACAATAAAGTTTCTCTTTAAGTTAAACCAAATCATTAAAATAAAATCTATTGTAATGTAATGATTTGGTGTAACCTTATTTATTGAATACATCATTTATACATCATTTAAAATGGCAAGATTAAATCAAATGACATCCATGTTGTACACATCATAAAGCTTAAAGTGGCAGCTAAAGAATTAACACAGCAGCAGGTCTGTTCAATTCATGCTCATGAAGCTTCATGTGTGCGGATCTGAAGGGACTGATCATTTGTAGCCTGTCCACCTATCAGTTTTGCAAACATTAAGAGGGAGGAGCATTTCTAATTATGGAACCCAGTCACTGGTGTGGTTCCTCATCATGACTGAATTAACAAACCTATATAAAGCAATAGTGATCACCTTTGTCTACAGTGGGTAAAATGGAATTTGGTGCTTCCACTGCGTGATGGACAGGGAGACATCACTGTAAGAGTCTCACAAGACATTTCCCAAAGACTACAAAATGGTGAGTAAACAACTAAATTGCATTCCAACAATCTGGATATGATTTTAAATGATGTAAATTATTTTTCAGATAACAGTTGCTTGCTGCACTTATGCAGCAAGCAAGGGCTGCAACAAATGCACAAGGTAATCTATCATTTAAATCAAAAATGGTATTGTCTTTTAATGCAAATCAAACAAATGACATATTCATGTTTATTGTAAACACATATTTAATTTTCTCTCAATCACAGTCCCTTTAGATCATGTCATTCTCCATACAATACATGTGGGATTTCTATTGCATCCACTTCATCTGCAACGAAAAACGCCAACGCAATTTCCGCCATTGCAAACCCAGCCAGTCAAGCCGACTCCGAGTCCGAGCTGTCCGACTTAAGACGAGCATTTTGACACCTCCCCCGGCTGCGATCGGCTACTCTCGTCTACTTTCGAGGCGAGCCGCAATGTGTCTCAAACAAGCCTATTGTTTCTGAAGAATGTGCTGACATGGGGGTTTAAATTGCCATGCCTCTTTTTGGCTTTCGAGCCCGTCTCAGGATTAATGCCCAGGAAGCACCTGAAAACAATAAGCCAAGACAACAATTTCAATTTTACATAGATTTATATGTTGCATCGTTTATTTTAAGGCACATTCAGCGATGCCCTTTTCAATTTAAGTGAAACCTGCACCAAAGAAAGAAATTAGTATTTAAAGCAAGAGCGATAAAAGCAAGAAAATCACTTAATTTGTTGTGTTATCACAGAGGAAGGTCTGAATACAGTATTTTACTGTGAAATAATACAGTAACATGTTGTGAATTCCTGGTAATCATTGATCCTGTACATTCACAGTCATTAGCTGTGCCTGCATTAATTTCACTGTGAAATTCAAAATTATAGTATTATATTGTGAACATTACAGGTACAGAGTGTAAAGTAGTAAAACAGTAATTTATTGTAAAATATTACAGCTAAATATTGTGAAATCATGGTAATATTTTACAGTGTACAACAATAAATATGTGCTTTGTCACTAATCCTGTTTGTAATATACATGGATCAGATTTCGAGGCGTAGTCATGGGGGAGGGGGTCTGCAGCTCGGTGGACTAAGGATTGCACCACTACTTTTTGCAGATTATGTGGTTCTGATGGCTTCATCGGTCTGCGACCTTCAGCACTCACTGGATCGGTTCGCAACCGAGTGTGAAGCGGCTGGGATGAGGATCAGCACCTCCAAATCTGAGGCCATGGTTCTCAGCAGGAAACCGATGGACTGTCCACTCCAAGTAGGGAATGAGTCCTTACCCCAAGTGAAGGAGTTCAAGTATCTCTGGGTCTTGTTCTCGAGTGAGGGAATAATGGAGCGTGAGATGGGCCGGCGAATCGGAGCAGTGGGAGCGGTACTGCAGTCGCTTTACCACACCGTTGTGATGAAAAGGAAGCTGAGCCAGAAGGCAAAGCTCTCTGTCTACCGGGCCATTTTCGTTCCTATCCTCACCTATGGTCATGAAGGACGGGTCATGACCGAAAGAACGAGATCGCGGATACAAGCGGCCGAGATGAGTTTTCTCCGCAGGGTGGCTGGTGTCTCCCTTAGGGATAAAGTGAGAAGTTCGGTCATCCGGGAGGGACTCGGAGTTGAGCCGCTCCTCCTTCTGTTACGAATGGGTGAAGCAGGTAGGACTCAAATGCAGAATAACGAAAAGCAAGCTTTATTAAATAATAAAGCTGTGGCAAAAACAAGGCAGAATCCAAAATATCCAATAAAGCTGCACAAGGAACACAGACCGTGAAATAACATGGAGGGGAAACAATGAACCGACATGGAACACAGGGGAAGACTAGACTAAATACACAGAAGGGTAATCACAGAACAAGACACAGCTGGGCAGGGGAGGAGAAACACAAGGACAACAGGTGAACACAATCGGGTAATCAGGGAGGGAAACAGACATAAAGCAGACAGGCAGGAAACGGGGGTGAACACTTTACACAATAAAACCCAAGGACAAGAAAAACACCAACATAGACAAAACTACAAACGTGACAAAACATGAGAATCGTGACAGAACCCCCCCCTCAAGGGACGGATCCCAGACGTCCCAAAAAAAAAAGGTCCAGCAGGGTGGGTGGAGGGGGACCGGAGGGAGGACACATAACTAGGGCCAAGAAAGGGTGGGTGGAGGGGGTCTGGAGGACGGGTCTCGGGCGGACGGCCCGGGGGAAAGGCAGAGACCAAGGAGGGGGTCTCGGGCGGAAGGCCCGGGAGCAAGGCAGAGACCAAGGACGGGGTCTCGGGCGGAAGGCCCGGGGGCAAGGCAGAGACCAAGGAGGGGGTCTCGGGTGGACGGCCTGGGGGCAAGGCAAAGTTCAAAAAGGAGCGAAGGCCACAGCGGGCAAACTCAGGGGGCCGTGCATTAGGGCAAAAGCAGCGGCAGGAAGAGTCAGGGGGCCGGGTCCGAGGACGAAGACCGTGGCACTCAGGGGGCCGGGCTCGAGGGAGAAGACAGCGGCTCTCAGGGGGACGGGCTCTCAGGGGGCCGGGCTCGAGGGCGAAGACCAGACAGCTCCGGAGGCCGGGCAGGACCCGGTGTCGGCCGAACAGGAACCGGAGCCAGTGGGACAGGCTTCGGCAGGATCCCCCACGGAAGAGGACCAGTAGTTGGCAGGACCCCCGGTGAGACAGGTGATGGTGGGGCCTCCAACGGAACAGGACAAGGGGTTGGCAGGACCCCCGGCAGAAGAGTTGTCGGCGGGACCCCCAGAGGAACAGGACATAGGATTGGCAGGACCCCCGGCAGGAGAGCAGTCGGCGGGACCTCCAACGGCACAGGACATAGGGTTGGCAGGACCCCCGGCAGAAGAGTAGTTGGCAGGACCCCCGGCAGAAGAGTAGTCGGCGGGACCTCCAACGGGACAGGACAAGGAGCTGGCAGGACCCCCGGCAGAAGAGCAGTCGGCGGGGCCTCCAACGGCACAGGACAAAGGGTTGGCAGGACCCCCGGCAGGAGAGCAGTCGGTGGGACCTCCAACGAGATGGGACAAGGAGCTGGCAGGACGCCCGGCAGGAGAGCAGACGGCGGGACCTACAACGGGACGGGACAAAGGGTTGGCAGGACCCCCGGCAGGAGAGCAGTCGGCGGGGCCTCCAACGGCACAGGACATAGGATTGGCAGGACCCCCGGCAGGAGAGTAGACGGCGGGACCTCCAACGAGACAGGACAAGAAGCTGGCAGGACCCCCGGCAGCAGAGTAGACGGCGGGACCTCCAACGGGACAGACATACGATTGGTAGGACCCCCGGCAGAGAAGTAGTCGACGGGGCCTCCAACGGGACAGGACATGGAGTTGGCAGGACCCCCAGCGGAACCTCCAACAGACCAGGACATTGGGTAGGGACTTGAGACATGACTCGAGAGGGGAACTAGAGACGGAACTCCAGAGGGGACTAGAGGAGGAACAAGAGGAGGGACTAGAGGAGGAACTAGAGGAGGGAACTCGAGAGGGGACTTGAGAGGGGAACTAGAGAGGGGACTCGAGGAGGGACTAGAGCAGGGACTAAAGGAGGGACTAGAGGAGGGACCTCGAGAGGGAACTCGAGAGGGGACTGGAGAAGTGACTAGAAGAGGGACTAGAGATGGGACTAGGGAATTGACTAGAGGCGGGACTTGAGTAGGAACTAGAGATGGAACTCGAGAGGTGACTGGAGAGGGGACTCGAGAGGGAACTGAAGATGGGACTAGAGAAGGGACTAGAGAAGGGACTTGGGAAGGGACTAGAGAGGTGACTAAAAGGGGGACTGGAGAAGGGACTAGGGAAGTGACTAGAGGTGGGACTGGAGAAGGGACTAGGAAAGTGACCTGAGGAGGGACTAGGGAAGGGACTAGAGAAGGGACTAGAGGAGGGACTATGGCAGCTGGGACCAGGACTGGGGCCGGAACCATGGCTGCTGGGGCCAGAACTGGGGCTGTAACCATGGTTGCTGAGGCCGGAACCAGGGCCGGAACCATGGCCGCTGGGGCCAGAACCATGGCTGCTGGGACCGGCACTGGAGCCGGAGCCGCTGGAGTACGGGCTGGAATCCTGGCCTTGCATCTTCCAGAGACCTTTTGGAGGCTCCGTGGACCTCCAAACGCCAGACGGGTTCCTGAGAAAAGGTCTGAGGTTGGAACTGGAGCCGCTGGAACCGGAACCGAGGCCTGGACCATGGCTGTGTGGGCCAGGTAATCGAGCAAGGAAACATAGCTCTGCGGGCCGGTACTGGTGCATGGATCCATGGCTGTGGAAACCGGAACTGAAGCCGGGATCATGGCTGTTGGAGCACGGGCTGGAATCCTGGCCCTGCGTCTCCTAGAGGCTCTTTGGAGACTCCGTGGACCTCCAACAGGACCGTAGTCGGATCCGAGGAAAGGGTTAGATGCGTCGGACCAGTCCTCAGGACAACTTGTGAAAAGCTGTAACCACTCCGGCAACGAACTCCTCAACCAAGGTATTTCGGCCACCTCCATTCGTGCCCTCTCGAGAATAGCCTCTTTGTCCGTTCTAGAAGAAGTTCCTTTCCACTCGGCATGATAACATTGAAGGGAAAAGTCTAGATCGAACAGATCTAACTCAAAATCTTCCATATCCGCTGGGTCCATTTTTGGTCGGTTCATTCTGTTACGAATGGGTGAAGCAGGTAGGACTCAAATGCAGAATAACGAAAAGCGAGCTTTATTAAATAATAAAGCTGTGGCAAAAACAAGGCAGAATCCAAAATATCCAATAAAGCTGCACAAGGAACACAGACCGTGAAATAACATGGAGGGGAAACAATGAACCGACATGGAACACAGGGGAAGACTAGACTAAATACACAGAAGGGTAATCACAGAACAAGACACAGCTGGGCAGGGGAGGAGAAACACAAGGACAACAGGTGAACACAATCGGGTAATCAGGGAGGGAAACAGACATAAAGCAGACAGGCAGGAAACGGGGGTGAACACTTTACACAATAAAACCCAAGGACAAGAAAAACACCAACATAGACAAAACTACAAACGTGACAAAACATGAGAATCGTGACACCTTCGCGTCGAAAGGAGCCAGTTGAGGTGGTTCGGGCACCTAGTTAGGATGCCACCTGGGCGCCTCCCGGTGTTCCAGGCACGTCCAGCTGGGAAGAGACCAAGGGGTAGACCTAGGACCAGGTGGAGGGATTATATCTCTATATGTCGCAAGGGAAAAGAAAGTTTGGGGCTCTCTGCTGGAACTGCTACCCCCGCGACCCGACCACGGATAAGCGGGAGAAGATGGATGGATGGAATAAATATGTGTGAGTGCGTTGAGAGATATTGTTGTGGAGAGTCATTTATATATACCATGACAAACTGGAGTTGAAACCAGGAGGCAGAGTCGCAGTCTTACACGCTTCTCTGCGCTCTCTCCTAGGCAGTCATCCATAGTCATCCATAGTCATCCATAGGAATCCCGAACCCAATAAAATACCCAATATTAGCGGTGTGTGTGTCTGCCCAAGGACAATTTAAGGTAAAACCTAATAGAGGTGTCATACATAATAACTTAATAAAAGTAAATGTAACAACTACTACAGTGCAACAAAACAGGAAGATTAAATGTGGTCTCTTAAACATAAGATCTCTAGCATCTAAAGCAATATTGGTAAATGATTTAATATCATGATTTAATATCACCTCTCTGAAGAACCAGCACCTTACCGTGGTAGAGAGGTTTGTGTGCCCTGATGAACCTGGGGGCTGTGTTGTCTGGAACCTTGTGTTCCTGGTAGGGTCTCCCATGGCAAATTGGTCTCAGGCAAGGGGCCAGACTAAGATTGGTTCAAAAGACCTCATGAAAGGAAAAACAAGAAGTGAGGATACCCGGCCCGGAGGAAGCCCGGGGTCCCCTTCTGGAGCCAGGCCCAGAAGGAGGACTCGTCGGCGAGCGTCTGGTGGCCGGGCTTGCCACGGAGCCCGGCCGGGCCCAGCCCGAAAAGGCAACGTGGGCAACACCTCCGCTTCTCTGTCCCGCGGGCCCACCACCTACGGGAAACATCGATGGGGTCGGGTGCGCTGCCAGACGGGTGGCAGTGAAAGCGGAGGGTCTCGACGGACCAGACCCGGGCGGCAGAAGCTGGCTTTGGGGACGTGGAACGTCACCTCTCTGGGGGGGAAGGAGCCGGAGCTTGTGCGGGAGGTGGAGCGGTACCAGTTGGATCTGGTTGGGCTCACCTCTACGCACAGCGTCGGCTCTGGAACCTTACTTCTGGATAGGGGTTGGACTCTATTCTTCTCCGGAGTTGCTCAAGGTGTGAGGCGCCGGGCGGGTGTGGGGATACTCACAAGTCCCCGGTTAGGTGCTTCGTTGTTGGAGTTTACCCCAGTGGACGAGAGGGTCGCCTCCCTACGCCTGCGGGTTATGGGGGGGAAAACTCTGACTGTTGTGTGTGCTTATGCACCCAACAGCAGTTCAGAGTATTCGGCCTTCTTGGAGACCCTGGAAAGAGTCCTGTATGGGGCTCCTGAAGGGGACTCCTTAGTCTTGCTGGGAGACTTCAACGCACATGTGGGCAATGATGGAGACACTTGGAGGGGCGTGATTGGGAGGAACGGCCCCCCTGATCTGAACCGGAGTGGTGGTTTGTTACTGGACTTCTGTGCTAGTCATGGATTGGCCATAACAAACACCTTGTTCGAACATAAGGATGCTCATAAGTGTACGTGGTACCAGAGCACCCTAGGCAGAAGGTCCATGATCGATTTCGTTATCGTATCATCGGACCTGAGGCCGTATGTTTTGGACACTCGGGTAAAGAGAGGGGCGGAGTTGTCAACTGATCACCATCTGGTGGTGAGTTGGGTCGAGTGGCGGGGGAAGCCTCTGGATAGACCTGGTAAGCCCAAACGTGTAGTTCGGGTGAACTGGGAACGTCTGGAGGAGGCCCAAGTTCAGGAGGCCTTCAACTCACACCTCCGGCGGAGCTTTTCGGGCATTCCTGTGGAGGTTGGGGACATTGAACCAGAGTGGTCGGTGTTCAAAGCCTCTATTGCCGAAGCCGCGGTGGGGAGCTGTGGTCTCAAGGTCTTAGGTGCCTCAAGGGGCGGTAACCCTCGAACCTCCTGGTGGACACCGGTGGTCAGGGAAGCCGTCCGACTGAAGAAGGAGGCCTTCAGGGATTTGTTATCCCGGGGGACTCCCGAAGCAGTTGCAAGGTACCGACAGGCCCGAAGGGCAGCAGCCTCATCCGTGGCCGAGGCAAAGCAGCGGGTGTGGGAGAAGTTCGGAGAAGACATGGAGAAGGACTTTCGGGCGGCACCAAAGTTGTTCTGGAAAACTGTCCGACACCTCAGGAGGGGGAAGCAGGGAACCATCCAAGCTGTGTACAGTAAGGATGGGACGTTGTTGACCTCAACTGATGGAGTGTTGGGACGTTGGAAGGAACACTTTGAGGAACTCCTGAACCCGACAACTCCGCCCTCTATGTTAGAGGCAGAGCTGGAGTATGACGGGGGATCAACGCCAATCTCCCGGGGGGAGGTCACTGAGGTCGTCAAACAACTCCACAGTGGCAAAGCCCCGGGGGTGGATGAGATCCGCCCGGAAATGCTGAAGGCTCTGGGTGTTGAGGGACTGTCATGGTTGACACGTCTCATCAACGTTGCGTGGAAGTCGGAAACGGTACCGAAGGAGTGGCAGACCGGGGTGGTGGTCCCCCTTTTCAAAAAGGGGGATCAGAGGGTGTGTGCCAATTACAGAGGCATCACACTACTCAGCCTCCCCGGGAAAGTTTACTCCAAGGTACTCGAAAGGAGGGTCAGGCCGATTGTCGAACCTCAGATTGAGGAGGAACAATGCGGATTCCGTCCTGGTCGTGGAACGACGGATCAGCTTTTTACTCTCGCAAGGATCCTGGAGGGGGCCTGGGAGTACGCTTATCCGGTCTACATGTGTTTTATAGACTTGGAGAAGGCGTATGACCGGGTTCCCAGGGAGTTACTGTGGGAGGTGCTGCGGGAGTATGGGGTGAGGGGGTCTCTACTCAGGGCCATCCAATCTCTGTACTCCCAAAGCGAGAGCTGTGTCCGGGTCCTCGGCAGTAAGTCGGACCCATTTCCGGTGAGGGTTGGCCTCCGCCAGGGCTGCGCTTTGTCACCAATCCTGTTTGTAATATACATGGATCGGATTTCGAGGCGTAGTCGTGGGGGGGGGGGTCTGCAGTTCGGTGGACTAAGGATTGCACCACTGCTTTTTGCAGATGATGTGGTTCTGATGGCTTCATCGGTCTGCGACCTTCAGCACTCACTGGATCGGTTCGCAACCGAGTGTGAAGCGGCTGGGATGAGGATCAGCACCTCCAAATCTGAGGCCATGGTTCTCAGCAGGAAACCGATGGACTGTCCACTCCAAGTAGGGAATGAGTCCTTACCCCAAGTGAAGGAGTTCAAGTATCTCGGGGTCTTGTTCTCGAATGAGGGATCAATGGAGCGTGAGATGGGCCGGAGAATCGGAGCAGCGGGAGCGGTATTGCAGTCGCTTTACCGCACCGTTGTGACGAAAAGGGAGCTGAGCCGGAAGGCAAAGCTCTCTGTCTACCGGGCCATTTTCGTTCCTACCCTCACCTATGGTCATGAAGGATGGGTCATGACCGAAAGAACGAGATCGTGGATACAAGCGGCCGAGATGGGTTTCCTCCGCCGGGTGGCTGGTGTCTCCCTTAGAGATAAGGTGAGAAGTTCGGTCATCAGGGAGGGACTCGGAGTTGAGCCGCTCCTCCTTCGCGTCGAAAGAAGCCAGTTGAGGTGGTTCGGGCACCTAGTTAGGATGCCACCTGGGCGCCTCCCTAGGGAGGTGTTCCAGGCACGTCCAGCTGGGAAGAGACCAAGGGGTAGACCTAGGACCAGGTGGAGGGATTATATCTCTTCGCTGGCCTGGGAGCGCCTTGGGATCCCCCAGTCAGAGCTGGTTGATGTCGCCAGGGAAAAGAAAGTTTGGGGCTCTCTGCTGGAACTGCTACCCCCGCGACCCGACCACGGATAAGCGGGAGAAGATGGATGGATGGATTTAATATCAGATTATAATATTGATATATGCTGTCTCACTGAAACTTGGTTGAGACATGAAGAATATGTCAGCATAAATGAGGCCACTCCACCCAGCCATGTCAACACTCATATTGCTCGAGGCACGGGCCGAGGAGGTGGAGTTGCAGCAATCTTTGACTCAAGTTTACTTATCAATACTAAACCAAAATTAAATTATACCTCCTTTGAAAGCCTCATTTTTAGTCTTACGCATCCGACCTGGAAAACTTTGCAGCCAATCTTATTTGTTACAGTGTATCGTGCACCAGGTCCTTATTCAGAATTCTTATCAGAATTCTCTGAGTTTTTATCAACTTTGGTTCTTAAAACAGACAAAGTAATTATCGTAGGTGACTTTAATATTCATGTTGACGATGATAAAAATAGCCTTACTGTTGCATTTAACTCTATATTAGATTCTGTTGGTTTCTGTCAGAGTGTAAATAAACCAACCCACTGCTATAATCACACTCTCGACCTTGTTCTGACTTATGGTATTGAAATTGAGCAACTATTAGTCGAACCGCATAATCCTGCTTTATCCGACCATTTCTTAGTAACTTTTGAAGTATTATTACGAGACTACAAAGCATTAGTCAAAAGCTCTTGCAGCAGAAACCTATCTGTTAGTGCTATAGCCACATTTAAGGAAGAGATTCCACCAATACTTAACTCGATAGCATGTCTGCATGTAGGGGAGGAAACTTATACAAAATGTACACCACCCCAAATTGATCATGTTGTTGATAGTGCTATAGATGCGCTGCGAATAAAATTAGACTCTGTTGCTCCTTTGAAAAAGAAGAAAATAAAACAACATAGCATGGCATAATGCCGAAACCCGCAAAATAAAGCAAAAGTCTAGACAACTTGAAAGGATATGGCGTTCCACTAAACTTGAAGAATCTCGTTTAATTTGGCATATTACTCTCAATGAATATAAGAAAGCACTGCGTAAAGCGAGAGCAGCCTACTACTCTTCATTAATAGATGAGAATAAGAATAATGCAAGATTTCTTTTCAGCACTGTAGCCAGGCTGACAGAGAGCCACAGCTCCATTGAGCCTTCTATTCCCATAGCACTCAGTAGTAATGATTTTATGTGCTTTTTTAACGATAAAATTGTTACTCTTAGAAACAAAATTAATGACCTCTTGCCTTTGACCAGTATAGTGTTATCAACAGCTCCCGGAAACGTAAGCTCTAATATTACACTAGATAGTAAACTCGAATGCTTTTCAGCCATAAACCTTGAACAATTACATTCAATGATTCTCTCTTCTAAACCATCAACGTGCATGTTAGACCCAATTCCAACTAAGCTGTTGAAGGAAGTTTTTCCATTAATTAGATATTTATTAAATATTATGAATATGTCTTTATTATCAGGCTATGTTCCACAATCATTCAAAGTAGCAGTGATAAAACCGCTTCTTAAAAAGCACAACCTCGATCCAGAGGTTTTAGCCAACTATAGACCTATTTCTAATCTTCCGTTCCTCTCAAAGATTCTTGAGAAAGCGGTCGCAAAACAGTTGTGTGATTACTTAAAAAACAATGATTTATTTGAAGATTTTCAGTCTGGCTTTAGAACACATCATAGCACAGAGACAGCTCTGGTTAAAGTCACAAATGACATTCTAATAGCCTCAGACAAGGGACTTGTCTCTATTCTTGTTTTGCTCGATCTCAGTGCTGCATTTGATACTATCGACCATGATATCCTATTGCAAAGACTAGAGCACTTAGTTGGCATACAGGGAACTGCTTTAGGCTGGTTTAGGTCCTATCTATCTGAACGCTCTCAGTTTGTACGTGTCAACGATGAATCTTCCACGCAAACCAAAGTTAGCCATGGAATGCCACAGGGCTCAGTGCTCGGACCTATTTTGTTCACATTATATATGCTTCCATTAGGCAATATTATAAGGAATCATTCTGTAAACTTTCATTGTTATGCGGATGATACTCAACTATATTTATCAATCAAGCCTGATGAAATTAATCATCTAAATAAAATTCAAGACTGCCTTAAGGACTTAAAAACGTGGATGACCTTAAACTTTTTGATGTTAAACACGACCAAAACTGAAGTTATTGTACTTGGCCCGAAGAATCTACGAAACAAATTATCTAAAGATATACTAACTATGGATGGCATTAATTTGGCCTCCAGTGAGACTGTAAGGAATCTTGGTGTTATATTTGATCAGGATTTATCCTTTAACGCCCACATAAAATCAATTTCAAGGACCGCCTACTTCCATCTACGTAACATTGCAAAAATCAGGCATATCTTGCCTCAAAACGATGCAGAGAAACTAGTCCATGCATTTGTTACTTCTAGGCTGGATTATTGTAACTCTTTATTATCAGGGAGTACCAAGAAGTCAGTCAAGTCGCTTCAGCTGATTCAAAATGCTGCGGCTCGTGTACTAACCAGAGTTAGGAAAAGGGACCACATTACTCCTGTTCTGGCTGCCTTACACTGGCTCCCTATAGAACACAGGATAGAATTTAAAATTCTTCTTCTCGCCTACAAAGCCCTTAATGGGCAGGCGCCATCTTACCTTAAATAACTCATTATACCCTATTGTCCTACTAGGGCATTGCGTTCCAAGAATGCAGGGTTGTTGGTTGTTCCTAGAATCTCTAAAAGTACAATGGGAGCCAGAGCCTTTTCTTATCAAGCTCCACATTTGTGGAATCAGCTTCCAGTTTGTGTTCGGGCGGCAGACACCCTATCCGTTTTTAAGAGTGCGCTTAAGACCTTCCTTTTTGATAAAGCTTATAGTTAGGGCTGATTAGATTCAGCCCCTAGTTTTGCTGATATAGGCTTAGTTTGTCGGGGGACATCTTACTTCTTCCTTCTCTCTGTCTGTACCTGTGTACTCTCATGTTCCGATTAACCCAGCTTCCCCACATTTATTTCTTTTTGGTGTATATATACGCCGGGATCCGGAGTCATGGATGATCCTGCGGTCCTGTGTCCTGGATCGCGAGCTCTGGATCTTGAGTCGTGGCTGTGGTCCTGGATCATCGGTCCTGGATGGATATCCTCGTGGATTCATCTTCCTATTATACACACATGCATTTCCAAACATCTGGACTACCTATGTTGCAAATGTATTATCTTTTCAATTTACACACGGCATCTATTGCACGTCTGTCCGTCCTGGGAGAGGGATCCCTCCTCTGTTGCTCTCCCTGAGGTTTCTCCCATTTTTCCCTTTAAACTGGGTTTTCTTCGGAAGTTTTTCCTTGTACGATGTGAGGGTCTAAGGACAGAGGGTGTCGTATTGTCATACTGATATTCTGTACACACTGTGAAGACCACTGAGACAAATGTAACATTTGTGATATTGGGCTATATAAATAAACATTGATTGATTGATTGATATACATCTCAAAATACATTTGTGAATCCTTCTGTGAGCATTTATTAATATTGAGACTGATCTGACTCTACAGATGTTAAGTTCACCTAGGAATGGTATCATTGACTTAAATGTTGCTCTTCTGTCTATATTGGTCATATGATGCCCCTTGACTGAAATGTTTCCTGTTCAATATCCCCACTGATTTCCTTAAAATTCTGGAATGAGAGTCCACATCACAATTTACTCTAAACTGCCATTTCCCTTTCATCACTCACCTCAGCAATGGACCTCTCTCCACTGTCCCTGTGCCTCTGACTCACTCTCAAGTGCCTAGATGTCAAGAGAGGTGGTGAAGTGATTATTATTTATTGAGCAGCATACTCTTTCCAGCCTGTCCTCCTGCAAAAAACGACCAAATAGGTCGATTGTTTAAGCACCTTAGATTACGACCCATAGCCACGTTTTAAAGTGTAGCACCTCTAGTGGCCATTTAAGAAACAACATGCTCCCTTTATTCACAAATAACCCTCTCTGGAAAATCCTAAATTGTGGAATAGTTTGGCCATTAAAATGCTTTTTGATTCGATTTCTGGCGAGAAGTGTATATTGTACTTTTAGAATCCACGTCCAGTAGATGTGTAGGATCTATAGTTTGATAGATATTACGAAGATGATTTGAAGTCTCGCCAGGAGAACGTGTATATGCGGCAGCTTCCATGTAAAGTTAGCGTGGGTGAAAACAGTTTTTCTGGTCTCAAAGTTTTCATAATAAAACCGGATATATTCCCCTCACTGTCATGTGATTACACAGTGATATCTGTATTACTCATCCTCTATCAGTTTATCCTTGTTAATTACACAATATTGATTGGTTTAAATTGTGTACAATGCTTTTGTGTTTTTAACCTTCGATCCAGAGAAACAAATAGCTTTTTAGGAGTTTAGACACTACAGTTTCCGAAGACACTACACTACCCAGAATCCCCAGCTATCGTTTGGCACTACAACATCCGCCTTGCTTTACAGTGTTGGAGTGGCAGTGCGACAAGGTTACGCTGAGCGTCAACAACTCTTTGAAATGGAATGGAACCATGGCAGACTTTCCAAAACTGGACTTGAACGGGTCCAGCCCCCCCCCCCCCCCAGAACTACACATGCTGGCTATTGTGTGTTTCACAACATGTTCTATGGCACATCTCTTTATAAGACGTTTTTGTATTTCCCACAATTAGAAGTTGCCAGTATTAAACTGTGTAAACCCTGGAGGTTTAGGGGATACGAAACACAGTGGTGTTATCAAATGTAAAACATATAATTAATAAATGACAGCTAAGGTCAGAAGAGATTTATTCAACAGCTGGTCTTCTGTCTGTGACCCCTCCTGTTGTTCATTGATAAGCCTGAAACATGCACGTGTCAAGGTTCAGAGGCACATTTTGCAAATATGGCAGTAGCCATCGATCATCTTAAGATAAGATAAGATATACTTTATTGATCCCAAGTTGGGAAATGTTTTTGTTGCAGCAGCATACTACTTTGTTCTACTCCACTACAATTCAGAGGTTAACCTGGTATTTTTACTCCACTACATGTATTTTAGTTACTTTGCAGATTCTGATTAATGTGAAATATAAACAACCCTTAAATCAGACTTTAGTTACACCTGAGTCAAATTCAGAGAAGGTGATTGTCAAGTGCCAAAATAAACTATGCAATACTTTGTCAGACTTCATATTTATCTGTGGATAACCCCAAGGTTTTTTTCTTATTCAAAAGAAGACCTTAACCTCAAAGTAATCTTTAATGTTTAAATAAAGCCTTATTAGTTTGTCTGTTTTGCATATCCTCCTATTAATATCTTAGGACGTCATGCACTAAACTGTTTTATTGTAGAGATCACTACAGTATCTCCTTGATATTTTCAATTTTGTATGTAGGCTACTCTTAATATTTAAATGTTTTCATCAAATAAAACTTATTCAACAACATAATTCAATAATGTGCTTTAACCACGGGTTAAAAAACCAGTGGTGTAGTTAATAAAACATAATAAAATTAACTTTATTGTGAAATTAAAATAGAACGGTAAAGGAAAATACAGTTTCAGTCTCTCGATGTGAAGCTTATGCATTGTACGATGAACCTGTATAGACCTGTAACGGTCAACTGCATGAGGAGTTGGAAAGGTAATTAATTAATTAATTAAAATGTCGAACTCGGACTTCATTTTAAGGACATTTCGGCCAGGGATTTAGAGCTATATTTGTTTAAGCACCGGATTGGCTAAACAGGAGAGTGTGTGCAGCAGTCTGCCTTGATCTATGTATTCATGTCTGTGACTCTCACAGTATCTGCTTCCCACAGCTGTTTTATAGAAGGAACACCTCCTTCACTTCATGAAATCTCTGCAGCACCAGGAGGCAGCGGGAGGGTTAACTCAGCCTCTGAGAAGAGTAGCGCGCAGTGCCTTTCACGCACCGCCTTTCACGCACCGCCTTCACTGTGTTTACCTTCAGAATCATTAGAAAGGCTAACGGTACGTCCACACAGCAGCTTTAGACGAATATTCCACCGCTTCTCTGCCCATTGACTTTGAATGGGGATGACGTCACTTTGCCTCGCTTTTCGCCGAACTGCATTGTGGGGGAGCGAAGCGAAGATTTCCAGGATTTCCAGGATTCAAAAGCAATGTTCAACTTTTGAAGCTGAGCTGGAAGCATCAGCCAATCAAACACGTTTATGCAAATCTGACAGTAGAAGCGCTAGCCAATCAAACCGCGTGTAAGCAGGGAGAACCAGACCGCAGTTCATTTCCTCATATTCCAAACGAGAAATTACGGTAGCAAATCACCCGGTTCTTTACGACCAGAACTATTAACGGGATACAAACCGGAGGAACCAGGCATGGAGGGAGGTGGCAGAGACAGTGGGTGAAACTGGTAGGTTTTCGCCTGTTTGGGGAGTTTATATATATATATATTGCTCGCATAAAATCCCCAGGGTTTTTTGCTTTGTATGTCGGGGGCGGGAGATTCATGTGATTGGTTGTTGGTCGCAAAATCCCCAAGCTGTCAGACACGCCCAGCTCCAAGATTTTCAAGATTTTTGAAAAGCTGCTGTGTGGACGTACGAGCGACCGCAGGCTGATGTGTTTTAACAACACACACCTCTACACATACACACACACACACACACACACACACACACACACAAACGATTTAAACGCAGACATCTGTTGTTATCATTTCACTGAGCGGACCCGCCCCTTTTTTTTTTTAAACGCTCCCTTTTTTGGTCCATCTGCGGCGGTAATAGGTGTTGTGCACTGTGATGATTCGGCTGTACCTTTAGTAATGAATATTAAATGTTCATTTGATCATTGGTTTTATTATGAAAACGTCGAGACCAGAAATACTGTTTTCAACCCGTAACTTTACATGGAGGCCACCACATACTTCAAATCATCTTCGTAATATCTATCAAACTATATATTCTACATATCGACTGGACGTGGATTCTAAAAGTACAATATAGACTTCTCGCTAGAAATCTAATCAAAAAGCGTTTTAATGGCCAAACTATCCTACAATTTAGGATTTTACAGAGAGGTTTATTTGTGAATAAACGACCCTCTGTAACGTTTGCATTCAACGGGAGCAGGACGTATTAAGCGCTTGAACAAACGACATATTTGGTCGTAATAATTGGGCCTGAACAATCGGCATATTTGGTCGTATGAGTTGGAGGACTTGTTGACTCTTTCACATTGAATCATAACAAGTCATACTGAATGTAAATACAACTGACTCTAAAGTAAGTCCCAGTCTGTGACATTGGACATTTTGAAGACTCAAAGTCCCAAGCAGTAGGTAGAATATTAGCTATCTATGTAATGTGCACAGAACATAAATAGTTAACTGAATACTGGGGTGGAAATGGCCTATAAGCACTCAGTAAAACATAAACACACACAAAAAGCTTCTGAATGATAAGAAGTATAATTAAAACATAATGCACATTCCCATTTTGAGAGAGAGTACCTAAATGAAAGAACTCAGAAAATAATCTCTTATCGAACTGAGGCTCCAGTAAAACACACTGACTGCATGGACATCATGGTGTTTACTGTTGGAGTCTACCGGACCAGGTCCGTCCTCCGCGCAGATCGTTTGGATATGGCCAGAGCGGGGTCGCCGTCCGGATCTGCCGATGACCTTTCTTAGTGGGGAATTGTGTCCTAGACACTATTCTCTGTTAGCTGTACAAAAACTAGACTTTGCACTCCAATGAATTGTTTCTTCAAATAAGCACTTTATTACACAGTTCAACAAAAATATATCAATCCGTACTATACCACAAAGCGCTTTGGACTCCTTCTTGAGTTCCCACCGTGACAGGCTCGTCAGTGTGAGATCCCAGTTGAAGTGAGTGCCGAATTCTGAATATATCTTGTTCTTTATAGTGTTTGCTGTGAAGCCCCCACCTTTGGTGCTCTCTGTGCTGCAGTCTGCCTTTTCTGCCCAGCCACACACAGTTTTAGCTAAGGTCAGGCCAGGGCCATACTCCCTTTTCCTAATGACCTGTTTTAACTGGTTTTCTCACAAGACAGTTGCACCTGGTGTGGCTCAGGGCCCCACATACCGTCCTTGAAGATAACAGGATGTAGCCGGCCAGCAGTAAACTTTAACACGTTATTTTTCCACTCAGACAGCTCAATGTTTTTAGCGTTTCCTATAACAGGATTTACTATATCTTATATTCACAGTTACTTTTTCCTTATTTTTATCCTTCAATCCCCCTTTTGCCCCATTCTAATGATTGGGGCAACAAAACAACGCTGATGTTTATGTACATTTATGTCAGCTGTTTTAGGCTTCTGTCTCTCTTTCCCACATTCTGCCATACGGTGGTACTGGTGGTGCTGTCGGGAAAGTGTCCATTGCTGCTGCTTCTTCTTCTTCGCCTTCCTCAATGTCTGGGTTGTTTTCTAAGGATAGCAAGGCGAGTTGTTGGCCCAGGGGAGTAGAAGGTGCTATGGCGGTACTAATTATTTTGTCCACCATTGAGCGGATACATGGGATGCAGCAGCACCCGCACAAGGTCAAAATTGCTGCAAACACGGCCATTGATATCTTGTGTAGTTTCATTTTGTGGGGAATTTGGATTATTACTTTGGTCAATGATTTGCCTCCCCCTTTCACCCACTATGATAATGATTATTCCAACAATGATGAAAAAACAAAGTGTTAAGGTCAAGCAATAGAGGTGTTGGTTAGGTCCTGAGTTCTTCTTCATCTTCGTTTTTCTTGTAAAAGTTCTTTGGTGTATCAGTGTAGGTGAGTGTCTCTTGTGTGGTGTGTGTATGTGATGCGTGTGGTGTACCGCCTACTTTGGGGGAGCGGTCCCTTGTTGTGCCTCCTTGCCGGCTGTTATCTCCTGGGCTGCCGTTGGTTCTCCTGTTGTCTCCTCCTCCTCTGAAGTTGAGTCGATGTCCACACTTGGGGGTTGGGGGGCTTCGGTTGTTTGCCTGATGTTCAGTTGGCCTAGATCCTGGATGGTGTCAGCGAGGGTCCTGGTAGGTGCTGGTGCTTCCACACACCTGCTCCAGTGGTACCACGTGTCCCCCTTTCCTTGTAGGCGGACGGCATGGGATGTCCTCTGGGTCACTCGGTCGGGGCCGGAGAGCCTGGGGTTGACAGTCAGCCTCCTGCGTCTCGGGTCCCCCTTTCGGCGTCAGCAACCTGTGTGGAGAAATCTGATACAAATCCCTCAAGCCTACGCTCCGGGCTCTGGGGCCCTCGGCTGTTTGACCCACCAGTGCGTGGACACTTGGAGCCTGTTGGTGGGGTGTCTTAAAACAACAGACGTCTGTGCACAGGTTTTCTAAATTAATTGTGCAGCTTCAGAATCTTAATACTTGGACTGTGCCCACTAAATAAGAACCCCAACATCTTTAGGTAAACTAAATAACATATTTCAATAGCTCTGAATTTCTGACAAGCATCTGTATTTATTTTTAAATGAAATCCCTGAGATCCCATTAAAAATCTAAATATGATTTGAACTGCTAATGTTTCTGGTAAAGAAACACACTAATCTTATGGATTCAAAAACAACCAAAATCACAATACTAACAAAGTGAATGGCTTCCTGGTGATACTGCTTCTACCCGTCAGTGCTTAGATATTATCCCGCTGAAAAAATGAATACAGAATTCCAACAAACTGTCCTCAAATGTCTTTCTATTATGTATTTAGATTAAATGTATATCCCCATAATGACCTCAACAATAAAGTCTATGGCTTTTACTTCTTTACCAGGCTAGTTACATGATGTTGTCCAAATTACATTCTATCTCATTACATTACTATGTTTTAACTTTAACTGTAAATATGTTCTTTCTACATTTCAAACCTTAGTTACTTTAATACCTGTTGAAACATTAGTTGACACATTACTCACCGGTCAGCTTCTTCAGTATTTCATTCTGGACTTACATCTCTCTGGTAGCCCCTTGGCCACTGATTCTTTATCTGTGTTACCTGCTATAACTCAATCAATATTAGAGACATGTCAACATTCATCAAACAGTGTGTTATCCCCAAATATGGAGCAGGTCAATTCTAAAACTGTCAATCAATGATCAGATTGAACAATGGAGTTGGGCAGCAGGTCCCTTTCAGTCCCTAAATGAAAAATGTACATTGTAAAGTTTACACTCCCCCTTTTTTACACATTATCTCATGTGTAAACAAAAACCTGTATGGGAAGAAAACCTTCAGGTCATAATGGATTATAAGACAATACCAAACATTTTTCCCAAATGTACATCCATCATTTCCCACAGTAAACACTCCAGTAAGTGTTTCTCTCCATCTTTCAGTCCTAAAAGAAACAGAATCTTCAAATGTCATAGTTTGAGTTTCACATTCTGCAAACCGCCACCTCCTGTGGGAGTGAAATATCAAGTAGGTTAGAAACGGTTTCCCCTTTTGTGCAATGTTAGGAAACCTCTCATTTCACACATTATTATCACACAGAAATAATGTGTTAGTCCAAAACATGCTTGATTAGTCATCGTTTTAAATCATGCAGTTGCACTGATCAGATGCAAACATACACTCACTCACACTGTCAGGTTGTAAAGTCAGGTTTTGGTCAGGTACACCTCAGAGTCAGTCATTGACAGTGCCTTCCCAAGTTACCCTGTCTGTCAGGGTCAAAGGTCAGTTGGTCTCAGTCTTTTTGGCCATGTGTCGTGCCCTGCAGAGATGTTCCAGCACAGGCCAGCATCCTCCGTCTATAGAAATCTGTATATATGGAGCGCCATCATTTATTAATTCACAATTACAACTATAATGTTCAAGATATCTCTGTTTTCCCAAATTCCCTGAAAAGTGTTAGCCAAAAAATGTCACTTCCTTATTGTACTACTACTGCAGTTCATTTACACCTAATCAATATCAACACGTCTAATAGATGTAATTCAGAAACTTGTGTACATCACTATTATCTTGTGTCAAAACATTATCAGGATCTGTAAAGCTCTGCTATGTATTCCATAACTCATTCTATTAATTTATCTTCAATTCTGGTGCACTTAAAGAACAATGTTACCCTCTTTAACAGTGCGTGGAACCCTGGGTGTCCTGAACATGTAACAATCACTCCTTCCCTTATCAAGGACCTAAAAACAGAAGTAATTTCATCAATGGTTTGTAGCTGAACTTAGGAATCATCCCTCATGGTAGGTATGTTTTTACTTTTTAACATCTCTAAATGTCGGTTAATTACTAACTAAATGAATGTCCATTAGGAGGTGGTGCCGCTAGTCCTCTAAACTCATAATCTGGTGCCGTGCGCTTCCTGTGAAGCTGCAAGTAAGATTTAAAAACCACTGCAGGGTGGGTCGAGTGACCCCTCCTCCCTATTGGTCGTCAATAATATGCACCCTTACTGGGTGATTGAAGGCCCCACATTATTTCCCATTTCAGCATCAGCCCTCTTTAATCTAAAATTACTTTTTAAATAGGAATATGTAGAAATGGAACAAATATTCAATCTTCAGAAAAGTTCTTAACCAATGTCTATCTGGTGAACAGCCAACATATTTTAAAATGTCAGATGTATAAAAATAAGCCTAAATACTCCCTTACCCTCAAAGTCCAAATATAGACACAAGGTGAACAGTTTTGGTAACGGACAATTTAATCTAAAAACAAAACAAAATTGGACTTGTGTCCTTGTTTTTTGTTCTTCAAAATACATTAGCAAATACCCTGCGAAGTATTCGCAACCTAACTAACCCTCCCTAGGATATGAAATACATTAATCCCTTTACTCATAGTTAGTTTATATGTCTAAATTATTATGTGTGACCTAATAATCAGATGTCTTGTTTGTCAACCAAGAATATTAAACTTTAATCTTTTCAGTATTCCAGACCATCATTTAAACAAGCAGCCTCCCCTCTCAAACACTAAGCATTAAGGTTTCTACACCACCCCCTGGGAAACTCTTGCACAATTATGCTGTAAAATCATTGCATCATTCCTCCAGAACAATCTGAGACAAGCATGTCTCAAGATCTTGTCATAATGAGCACAGTCAGTGATGCAGCTGTAGTCAGTGGCAGGGTCCCCAAAAAGCTAGGACCGGCCCTGGTCAGTGGGCTCCAAGGAAACTCTCCCTGGCTTTGGGATGAGGGAAGGAATCACTTGGCCGACACACGTTGTCGGCTGTACTGCAGAAATCCCCCAAAACCGCAGTACCTCTTCACACCACTGTTGCCTTGACAACGAGGCACACGCATAATGTCAATATCTCCTATGCGTTCTTTGCATACTTCTTCTGTTCGCAGTGAGCAACTCTTCACCAACACACTGATTCAGAGAACCCAAAAGGTGGCGCACAACTTTCCAGTGCCGCTGTAAATCACAATAAATCAGCAACTGGAGATAAACTTAATTTAAATCTCTCCCCCAAAGGGTTACAAAATAAAACGGCTGAGTGTCTATATGGTCAGGAATGCTGAAACATGTGAATGTTAAAACAAATCAATGGCAGTAGTCTACCCAGATTCTTTACTCCATTAAAAGTAGTAAAACCACATTGTAAAATCTCTTTTGTCTAGTTGAAGTCCTGCTTACTTCATCTTTAAAATCTTCTTTAATTTGAAACCACAAAAGGTCTTTAATGGTATCAATTGTGGACTTCCTTAATATGAATTGTAAATGCAACATATGTTCTCTGTAGAACACAGATATGACAGTAGCTGCTGAAACTGGTTAATAGCAGTTTTCTGTCAACCTAGTTAAGCCTGTTGTTGTTGTTATATCTAGTAAATATATTTTTATTTCATGTTTACTCACAAAACAATATGACATTATTTAGAAACAAGTTGTACTCTCTCTGAACTCTTCAAAACATCTACTTGTCTTTCTCTTTCCTCCCTGTGCCCTGCAGCTGCCGGCTCAAGTTCCCCTCATCAATCACCGGTGTGTTTGTGCAACACCTCTGTCATGCGTAACCATTTAACAGATTCATTCTGACTGACAAACTCATAACAACCTCCCGTTTACTTTCTACTCTTTCTTCATAAACTTACAAACACAATTAATGTCTACTAATGATATTATAAAAACACTAGGTGGAATAATCCACTATTATGTTCAATTTGAATCAAACTTTAACCTGCTTCATATACTCAGCAAACAGTATTATTACTTTCCCTCAACGTTACTGTATGCAATAAATGCCTTCGAAATATAAGTAAACTTCTCAGTAAATGACAAATACCACGAAATTCACAATGCAATGTAATGGTACCAATCAGTTCTCAAAACCCCTCATAAAACCACAAAGTGACGTAACTGTATCCTACAAAAACTATGCTAAAAACAGCAAATTATAGTTTCTTATTTATTTCAATATCTACTACTTGAGCTCCCACATTGATCTATTCATTTTCAATGTTATTCACTCCTTGTTTTAAATTCAATGCTCTTTCTTCATGCATTTAAGAAGAGAGAGAGAAAAAAGAAGGAGGGGGGTGTGGGTACTCTCACAGACACCCCGGCTTGAACAGGCATTCCATGAGGAGGGGCTTCCTTGAAACAAGAATGACTTCGTATCTATTTATCTGACTAGGTTAATATGTGTTCACTTGTATTTATTAATACACTGGACAATTCTTGTCGTTACTCTTAATGTCCTTATTCTTTTTTATTTGAATGTCCGTGGAGCAACACAGAATATTGAAGAACAGAGAGCAGCTGACCACAAATGAGCTTCCCCTGTTATATAAACATTAATATATTCCTTCTGACTGACAAGCGTTCAAAAACCCTCCTGTTTATCACTTAGGCTACTACTTTTTGTTTTATTCATAACCTAAAAATACAATTGTGATGAATAGCTTGCTCTTTTTCTGATTGAAACAAAGAGTATTCTTCTACAGAATCCGAAAGTGGGGGGAGATTCTTTCACAGACAAATACTGACACCCCGGCTCCGGCTGGAGCTCTCAGCCTTTTCAAGAGAAGGGGGGCTTCTTTCAACAACTAATCAACAAACTATTGGTATACCAAAACATTTACCAACATAAAACAAGGTCTTTACGAATCAACAATGACAACCAACAGACAGAACAATCAACAAACAGCAAACATTGTACACAGATATATTAGCTACTGATACGGCGACCAGTTTTACACCTTACTATTGGCTACTCGTTTGACAAGTTTGACACCTTACTGTTGGCTACTTGTTTTGAGTAGGACCGTTGGACCGCGGCGGATCCTCATAAATTACGGGTTCCACCCGCTTCTCATCACAGATTTGTTTATACCCTTGTTGATCTATTCAGTGCACACAATTTTATTTACGTTTTATCTTTACTTTTTAGCTGAGACAATTATTTCTGCCATTTTCACACAATCCTAAAATGTAGTGGTATTTCAAACACATCTATTTGTTGTAACAGGCAGATGCTTACCTTGATTCTGAATTGCCCGGGTTTTTGATTGTGTGAGATGGTTTCTTGTAAAAGCCGTAAACTCAATGTTTTTTGGTGTCCTCTCAGAAGGTCATCGGTGTCCGGACTTCCCGCTCTAGACCATCACGTCACAGGGTCACCAAGCTGTTGGAGTCTACCGGACCAGGTCCGTCCTCCGCGCAGATCGTTTGGATATGGCCAGAGCGGGGTCGCCGTCCGGATCTGCCGATGACCTTTCTTAGTTCTGAGGGGAAAGGAATTGTGTCCTAGACACTATTCTCTGTTAGCTGTACAAAAACTAGACTTTGCACTCCAATGAATTGTTTCTTCAAATAAGCACTTTATTACACAGTTCAACAAAAATATATCAATCCGTACTATACCACAAAGCGCTTTGGACTCCTTCTTGAGTTCCCACCGTGACAGGCTCGTCAGTGTGAGATCCCAGTTGAAGTGAGTGCCGAATTCTGAATATATCTTGTTCTTTATAGTGTTTGCTGTGAAGCCCCCACCTTTGGTGCTCTCTGTGCTGCAGTCTGCCTTTTCTGCCCAGCCACACACAGTTTTAGCTAAGGTCAGGCCAGGGCCATACTCCCTTTTCCTAATGACCTGTTTTAACTGGTTTTCTCACAAGACAGTTGCACCTGGTGTGGCTCAGGGCCCCACATACCGTCCTTGAAGATAACAGGATGTAGCCGGCCAGCAGTAAACTGGGCGGTGGTGGTGAAGTCCAAGTGCTACCGAGGTGTCCCTGAGCAAGGCACCGTTCCCCACACCGTTCCCCACACTGCTCCCCGGGCGCCGTTCAAAATGGCAGCACACTGCTCCTAACACTAGGATGGGTCAAATGCAGAGAAATAATTTCCCCACGAGGGATTAATAAAAGTCCATCTTTAACACGTTATTTTTCCACTCAGACAGCTCAATGTTTTTAGCGTTTCCTATAACAGGATTTACTATATCTTATATTCACAGTTACTTTTTCCTTATTTTTATCCTTCATTACATGAGCACAGAGAGATCGGGTTATTCATGTTCCCTGTTTACATGATAACCTGGCATTTCGTTGCCTTTTCTCATCTAAACTATTCAGTATTTGTATGTGAGACGCTTTTGCCGCGCCGCCATCACTGTTAACTGATTAACTTCTACCAGCTGATGACTTACTTTCCTCTTCTTTTAAATGTTCTTATGTCCATGTTGTCTGGGGGAGAAAACATATCAAACCAAGAGATCGTCAGCTTTGATTTGCTGTATTAACCATTTCCTGAACACTTGGTGTGTGCGCCTTACCTCCGCTACCGGCATCACTTCATACAACAGATCTGAGCTGTAAACAACACTCCTTGAACATGCGCGCTATGTGAGAATCTGCCTTGGTACAAAGTAGCAGTGAAAACATGGTACGGAGTTTCATTGATTTGGGCATTCTCTCAATAAGCAAGTGGAATGGATTTGATAGTGAAGCACTGACACAGCGCTCTACAAAGTGCAGCGAGTGGATAGACCGATTCACGGACTTTCCACATGGTAAAATGGGGGGGTCTAAACTAATCATTTCACCCTCTTATAATAGCTGTGACGCCCATGCATGGGATACACAGGTAGCCATGTCCGACTATCACAAGTAGAATCATAATGAAAAATAAGCTGGTAAAATATGCCTGTAGAAAAAGGCTTATGCCACAATAGGATAGCAACAAGTAGTCAAGATAGTTGGATTAGCTTTGGATGCTGCTATGCTAACATCACCCATTTTATACCAGAGAAACTTTAACAGCGTTGTGATGCCAAACAGCGTCAATTCATACTGAAACGCATCCACCTATGGGGATGGGGATATGCATCAGCTGCTTGTGTGACAGTCAGACCAGGGCCGGACTGGGACAATAAGTCAGGCCGGGAATTATACACCCAGGTCAATACCAGTTTTTTTTTGTGCCATCAGCTACGTAAACGGTGATGTCATGCACCAGTCGGGCGGTGGACACACAACTGGGGCTAAAAAGTAGAACCCATGGAGCTAGAACTGGAACTGGTTTGGTGGAAAAGAGGCATCAGACACTCCCCATTGGTAAGGACGGCATGCAGCACACATGATGTTGTGACTTAGGCCCCGGCCACACGAGGACGAAAACGGTCGTTTGCGTTACTGTTTAGTGTCATATAGACCGTTCGGCCACACAAGGACGACCGAATACGGCACTAAACGACTGCGGAAACGATAACGGGTCCCAAGGTGGATAGAACGGCATACGCAACGCTCTGGGGGGTCAAACGGTTCCTTGTGTACGCCCTATACCAGGGGTGGCCAACCCGCGGCTCTCGAGCTGCATGCGGCTCTTTGCCTAGTTTCATGCGGCTCTTCAGTTCATATCGAATTGTATATGTGAGTTTGGGGGAGAGACACTGACTCCGCACGGTGTAACGATACCTGAAAGGTACCGCGATACCCTGCCGTTAAAAACGTTATGATTCCTTCGTTTCATTAGTATCGGTACTTTAAGAATGACGGGGAAAAGTACTCCGGTGAGAAAGCGCCGTTTTAATAAGAGCCGTGTGTGTTCAGCGCTCTGCTTCCACTCCCTGCACTGCAGCCGTGCCTGCAGTCCCGCCCCTCTCAAGCAGCCTCCCCTCTCTCGTGCACGCGCTAGCTGCCAGAGCATGTGAGAAAAGGAGAAGCATGGCTGCAAGTGGGAGTGTAACTGCCGCTGCGCCTCGGATTGTTGACAGAAAAGACGCCAGAAGCGAAATTTGGAAGTATTTTAGCTATATCTCTGACAGTGAGGGCAACCCTACGGACACCACGAGGCCTGTCTGTGAGAAATGTATTAATTTTATTTAATACGAATTCTTGTCATTTATTTAATTTATTGTTCTCATTGTTTAAAAGTTTGTGTTATGGTTATGGTGTGAAATAAAGCACAATAATTACATTTAAGACTGTTTCCCTTTTTTAAAGAAAAGTATCGAAAAAGAATCGGAATCGCAATTCTTGACTTGGTATCGAAACCAAAATGTTGGTATCGTGACAACACTAGCTACTCCAGACAGTTAAACCTGATATTTAGTAGGTCTGTTAAGTACTGAATGCTGATAATTCTGACGTAATTTGGCCGGTCAAAGTTATTTGGGATCGGATAAAATCGCTCCGTTACTTTCGTCCCGTGTTACTTTCGTCCCGGCTCTCCCTACGTGTGTATGTGTGGTGTCAGGTGTCAGTATGTGAGGATGACAGCGCGTCTAATTTAATAATACCTGCGATGCAGTGAACCAATCACCTATGAGGGGTGGAAAACCTATCGTTGATTAAACACTATCCAGTGTTTCCCCTACCATTGTCTTGGAGGGGCGCTGCGCCCCGCTAACGGAGCCCCGCGTCCCCCCTGAAATTCAAGGTGTTTAAAAAATATATATAATTTTTTTTTTTAAATATATATATAGCACCAAATTGCAAATAATCTATAACTACTGTCACTTTTCACATTGAACATGTGCTCTTTTATTAAATAAACTAAACACTTTCATTTTAAGTTGTGAGTTTAGTGTTTTTGACCCTAAGAAACACTGATGCATTAATCAATAACAATAATCCACAGCTCCTCTCTCTGCTCCAGAGGATTTAAAAAAAAAAAATCCCAATGCCACAAAAATGCATCAGTGACGTGGTTGAAATCTTGTCTCCAGAAAACAAAAAACTGAAACAAGCGGTATCAGTGACTGTGTGTTTGATGTGGCTCTTTGCAGTAACATAGACAAAATGTTGGCTCTTAACCTCTGACTGGTTGGCCACCCCTGCCCTATACGATCATTTTCTGATAATGATGAGGCAATAGCCCCGCCTCTCCCCACCTCTGCTGCTCACCCCCGCGTCAAAGTAAACTGCACACTGAATTCAGATTATTTATCTTTCTCTCGATATGGACATAAACGCGAGTGAAGTCTAATCTGACAGGACGGAGACACCTCTCAAACTACCTAAACTAGTTATAAATATGTTTATTTTTACTGTCAGCCGGGTCACTGATTACTGGATCAGCTGCTGCATGAGACAGACACTGACGCTGTCCGAAGAGAGGGAGGAAAAAGAGAGGCTCCGTGTATTTTATTATTATATTATATAGAGTCGTTTGTTTTAATTCTGAATAAATAACAAAGAAGACCTTTGACCGGCACTTTTATAATTTTGTCCGGAAGATTTAAACTTTAATACACGTTGACTGGCGAAAAACTCTGCCCGGTTCCCTCGGCCCCCACCGCGGAGAATAAACAGAAGGGCAACCATGACAACCATGCTTCTTCGCTGCTTTTGAGGAGGAAGTTACAGCGCCACGTACAGGCTCCTGCATATGTACTGCAGCATCTCCAGCGGTTGGAGCTAAACGGAGCTGTCTCGTGTGGACAGACACTATCCGGTGAATATTGCTTGTGGACGGAAGCTTTTTTGCGATTGCGTTAATCCTGGTTTGTACATCAATAGCTAAAGTTCCTGTTTTGTCTTATAACATCAGCGGCCACAGACCCTGGGTTTCCCTATTACACGGTCCTCAAACACACACTCAAAGGAAACTGTCCCTGAATGACTTTAAAACACATAGGAATGTATATTTGTTTGCATTTATTGACATTACATTTAAAGCAAGAGACTTTCAACTGTTGTCTCTGGCTTGACTGTTGTCAGGCCAGAGACTGAAGCTGGTCCTTAACCATTTCTTCACCTGTCAGGGCAAGTGCAGCACACCAGTCTCTTCCAAAAAGCAGGCTGCCTGGCATTGTCTTTCTCATTCTATGGGGAGTACAATAAAAAAGAGAATCAGTAGAGAAAGACATGTCATTTTCTAACATTCAACAAAATGCTGACAATCAGGAGATGTCTTTAACCTGTTAAACCCGGGCGGGGGCTGCAGGCTTTTTCACGAAACTGTGTCTCAGGGCTTCTTAACGTTTAACAACCTATTAATGTGTCATACCCACTTAACGGGAAGAAACGAAGGTAAGTGTACCTTAGTTAACGCACTTCGGATCTGCACAAATAAGATATCAGATTAAAGCTGAGATTCCACAGATTCTCGAGGTATAAGTATCATCACTGTGCAACCAAAACTCAGGCCAGTGAAGGCAAACCCAGATAATACACCACGTAGCTGTACAGAGCCAAAACGGCAAATATGTCATTTTCAAAACTCATGAAGGCTCTGGACAAAGAAGCCAGACTTATGACTTCAAGATGTTTGATGCTTTTCCAAACCAGTTTAAGCCTCTTTAAAATGCCTTCACTTACCTGCCTGTTTTCAGGCATTTTCAGTTTGGTTGACTTTGTCTTTCTGTTCTCTTATTCTGAGCTTTCTGTCTATGGGTTTTCTCAGTAAGAGGGTTGTAATACAGTGTCTGTAGTTGTGTGCAGATAATCTCTGGATAATCAGGCCAGTGAAGGCAAACCCAGATAATACACCACGGAGCTTTACGGAGCCAAAACGGCAAATATGTCATTTTCAAAACTCATCAAGGCCCTGGACAAAGAAGCCAGACTTATGACTTCAAGATGTTTGATGCTTTTCTATCAGACAGAGAATCAATGAACGGAAACAAAGTAAGCAGAAGAGAAGTTCAAACTTGATAACACCTCTCTGCTGGTCTGTTCCACTTGACTTAACATTTTAAATCCTATCTTGTGTGGCCAGGTCCACTCTACTCTTGTGTACTGTTTAACTTGTGTGACTAATCAGAATGTAAGTGATTACCTACCTTTGAGAAGATACTGCGGAAGAAGCGGGAGAAGCAATTGCTGCTCCTCTTTGCCTTGTTCTCCTCAACATCGTCTTTGTCTTTGCTGAGACGCTCAGAGTCAGGCTGACACTGGACAACAGAGATCTGGAGGGTTTCGTCATCCTCATCATCAGAGTCAGTAAACTGATGAACCAATGTTATAGAGCTGGCAGAAGACAGAGATGAGTCATTTCTGATAGCTCCCGGTGTCTGGTCCTTGTCCTCTACAGATGTAGCACTCCAGATCAGACTCAAATGGGTGTGTCCCAGTCAAAAGCCCAGCGGATGCCAGTGGCTGGGGGTGTTGCCAAATTGCTAGAGGGCGTTGCCCAATTTCCCCATTTGTTCAATTACAGGATTTAACCATGAGATGGCGCTTCATTCACAAAATACACAATGGGCGTTGTAGAAACATCAATATTTTAGATCAAATAAAGTATATAGTTTGCTTTATGCAGTATATTTCCTGTAATATTGTACAGTAGATTGAAGTAAATCAACTTATACATTAAGATAAGATAAGATGGACCTTTATTAATCCCGTGGGGAAATTCAGTAGTTCAAACAGCAACAGGGTGAGAGTGAAAAACAGGACAGCACAGATTCACACAGATTAATAAAATCAAAAATAAGATGAGCGATAAAAAATAATAATAATAATGAGAACCTATGAAATAAGAAATGAATACAACTAAAATGTAATTATCATATCATATATTATAATGTATTGTATTATTAAGTAATATCATACATTAACCCCATTATAGCAGATGCCACATTGAATGGATGAACACATGTATGCATCAATAATTACAACAGAGTATTTCTAAATACAAGTTGTAAAAATACTTATATGTATTTAATATTAACCCTTTGGAGTCGACCATCACGCCGGCGTGATCAGATCACATGACCTGTTCAAGCCGGTGCCGCATAAAAACAACAGTCCGGACAACATTGCCGTGTGTTTCTGTCGAAAGTACTGGCTTGAAACTATATCCCAGTCTTTGTTTCATGCAAAAAGACCCAGTAAACACGGAGATACGATGATATAAAGTTAATACATTTCAAAAGTATGAAATATGGAAGCACATATTTGAATATCTTCGCCATATTTGATCATTTTACGAAACGGAAAATACTGGAAAATGAAGCTTAGCGCAAGTTCAATAAGGAAGACCTAACACGAGTCACTTACACGTCACTCGATGGCTGCCTTCCCCCCTCATTAAATATGAGGGCGTCACCCTTCAGCAGCCAATAGCTGCACATGCTAAATTCCTTAAATGCCTGCTCTTCCTCCCTGTCAGTTGTCATTTGCAGATGACCGCAAACAGTAGCAGTACTATACTCCTCCTCGTGAGAAAAAAAAAAAAAAAGCACAAGGAAAACTAGCTCAAGATGTCCATCTCGGACAATTCAGATCACGAACCTGGTATGGAATTATTCGAGCCCGGTTCGGCTCCCCACAGCGGCCTATCACCAGAGGCAGACTTCCTCATCGCCCGGCTCCTGCAGCAGGGCATCCCCACAGCCCCAGGCCTCACTCTCTCGCAGCTCCGAGAGCTCTCGGATCAGGTCTCCAGCACAGCTCCCCAGTCCGGGGCAGCAGCTCCAGTCAGCTCCCCAGAGAGCAGGGCGAGGACGCTGCCGCAGCCGCGGAGGTAATAAAAAAAGGGCAGGAAGTCGAGCCCTCCAGCCAGGATCCCGTCCACCTCCAAAATCCACCCCTTCCCAGGCTCGCCAGTCCGGGAGCGTCACTAACACACCCCTCATGGAGAGTAGCGTGGCCGGCTCCCTGCAATCCCTGGCTAGCTCCATGATAGCTATCGATGCTCGCCTCCAGGCCCTGGAAGACTCGTCACAGGAGCTTCGACTTCCGTGGCACTCAGGTCAGGTACTAGTGTTAACGAAAATGTTTGCACTCACCCACACAGGGTCGGGTCGTAACGGAATAGATGTAACGGCGTTACGTAATCAGAAATACAAAAAATCATGTATATTCAGCGGGCGTTACATTTGAAAAACGAGTAATCTGAGTCAGTTACTTTCGTAAACCTGAAGTGAATACTTATTGGAACTATTGGTTGAGAAGTTTCCTCACAAAATGTAATATTCATTACCAGCAGAACCGTGTGCACACTGCACAGGCTGCAGCGTGTCTGTAAGCGAGAGATGCAGCGTGTCTGTGAGGCCCCGCCCCCGCACGCAGATGAGAGGGAGAGAGAGAGTTCTCTTTCAAAATATATTGAAAGGTAGAAACGGAGATGGTTAGATAAAACGTGGAAGATAACGTTTATGTAGCATGTATTTATTGTCGAAATGATGACATTTATAACGGGATCAAATCAAAGTGAATGGCCTGCTGAACGTATAGGGCAAGTGACTGAAAAAAAAAGTTATTACATCGTTTCAGATAATAAATAATAATGATAATTCATTCTATTTAGGGGCGCCTTTCAAAGCACCCAAGGACACCTTACAATGCATAACATATTCCAAGGAAAGGTTTTAAGACTGTACAAGAATGCAGTATGGGTGAGTTTTACGTGTGGTGCAGATGAGAGCTGTCCAGAATGACACTAAGATGTTGTGTTGTGCTCTTGATAAAAACTCCAACAGGCGAAAACCTACCAGTTTCACCCACTGTCTCTGCCACCTCCCTCCATGCCTCGCTCCTCTGGTTTGTATCCCGGTAGATGAACAGAGACAAATCATTCAGCACCGGGCGAATCACTACCGCTATAATGAATTTTCCCTCCATTTTTTGGAATATGAGGTAATGACCTGCGTAGTCTCTCCCAGCATACACGCGGTTTGACTGGCTAGCGCTTGTACTGGCAGATTTGCATAAACGGGATTTCATCGGCTGACGCTTCTGCCGAGGCGCCAACAAAATTGAACATTGCTCAACTTTTGAAGCGAGCAACGCCAGCAACGCTCCACGTCGCTTCCCAAAATACAGTCCTGCTAAAAGTGACATCACCCTATTCAAAGTGAATGGGCAGAAGCGTTGGAAGCTTTAACGCGCGCCACCGTGTGGACGGGCCGTCACAGTAGCTCTGCGCCAGAAACCTCGCGGAGGAAGAAAAAAAAAATAATAATAATAATAATAATTGGAATATCACCCCTCCACTCCCATTATCATCCCTCAGCTAGCAGCTGCGCTATCTACTCACCCAGATTCCGTGTTCGTTGACTATCTCTGTCAGGGCTCTCCCAAGGCTTCAGGGTAGGGGTCCTCTCATCTCCCACAGTGACTTTCGTAGCAAGAAACTTACAGTCAGCCGCTAAAGAACCCAACATAGTTTCCCAGCTCATCGACAAAGAACTTCTCAAAGGATATATAATCTGCCCTTTTAGCTCCTCCCCCTTCTCAGTGTTCCGTTCAAATCCCATCGGAATAAGCCACACGTAAATAAAAGGCTGATTTTCGATCTGTCCGCTCCCCGCTCCGGCCATTCGGCAGCATCAATAGCATCATCCCTCCAGATCAGTTCTCCCTTCACCATGCCTCAGTGGATAATGCAATAAAGATGATCAAGTTCACAGGGCACGGAGCTCGGCTCTCCAAAGCGGACAATACTGATGCCTTCAAAATCATCCCCATTCATCCGTCCCAGTGGAATTCGTTCGGTATTAAGCGGGAGTCCAAACTCTATTTTCGCAGAAGCAGCCCCTGCATCTTCAATTCCTTCTCGGAAGCGCTCCGCTGGATCCTGCTGAACATCGTCAGAATCCCCTCCGTCCTTCACCTACTGGACGACTCCTCCCCATAGACCCGCCACAGGACAGCTCAGGGATCTCACTGGCCAAGCTTAAACACTGCTTCAGGAGTTAGATGTCCCTCTCTCCAAAGAGAAAATGTTAGGTCCCGACACACGCTTAGAGTTCTTAGGCATCATCCTCGACTCCATAGACATGAAGGCGTCTCTCCCCTCCGACAAATTGCAGCGCATCCGGGACATCACCAAGTCATACTGCGAGCAACAAGTTATCACAAAACAACAGTTGCTCTCCCTTCTCGGACACCTCAACTTCGCCATGCACGTCATCCCCCAGGAGCGCTCGTTCATCTCCCGCCTCCTGGACGCAGCATCAGCGGTCGACAAACTCCATGACTGCGTTTTCTTAGACGAAGGCTGCCGCTCAGACCTACGTTTCTGGTCCCTCCTGCTCGCCCACTGGAACGGAGTTACTTTCTTTTACGATGACCTCATGCGTTCCTCTGACTCAATGAGGTTCTTCACGGATGCCGCCCCATCTGTGGGTTTTGGGGGTTTCTTCCAGGGAGAGTGGTTCGCAGGGTCATGGCCCCTGTCAATTTCCACCTCAAGCAAGTTCTCATTAAATCCGGCCTATCACCTATATCATACCCGGGACATTCCTTCAGGATAGGTGCAGCCACCTCTGCTGCTAATCAAGGTCTCTCTACCTCATCCCTACAACAACTAGGACGGTGGTCCTCCTCCGCCTTCACAACCTACATTCGCCCGGACATCAGCGCCGTACTGGCTTCCCAAAGATCTCTCAGACCCTGACTATGGTATCTATGCATATAACTGGTGGTGGCTCATAAACACATTCACAAGTATACATGTCTCACTAAGGTACCTGATATTCAAACTGCATTCCTGTCCTAATTCCGCGGGCCCCGCCCACAGGGAATAATGTCTCGTCTCACGCTGCAACTACATGTAACAGGCTTCATCTCCGGCACATAGGTATTTCATTCTCAGGCCTTGCTCAAACGTATCAGTGTAAAATGTATCTCCTGCAGTCAGGCGTGGACTCGGGCCACCGTACACCCCCGTGGCAGTTACAAAACAAAGGAAAGAAAGAAACAGTAAAGAAAAAGATATATATATATACATATATATATATAGCCTGCGAAGTCAGGCGTGGCGGAAGGCCACCGTACACTTCGGTGTCAGTTACGAAAGAAAGAGAAAAGAGTAAAGAAAAAGATATATATATATACATATATATATATATATAGCCTGCGAAGTCAGGCGTGGCAGAAGGTAACCGTACACTTCGGTGTCGTAGCTGCGGGCTACCGTACACTTCGGTGTCGTGGACGTTGGGCCACCGTTACAAAACGAAACCGCTCGCTCCTCGGCGTAGTCAAGCCCTGCTGGCCAGGCATGCGACCCGCAGGTCGTTTTCAGGTAAAACCGGCACTGATTTCGGCAGTCAGAGTCTCAGCATGACCCGTAAGCTCCGGCAGTGATTCCGGCACTATGTCGCTCATATACATGTTAATCTATTATCTTTCCTTCCCAGATCACCAGTCACCCCACAAGGTAAGCAACTCAGTTCATCTCAGTATTTCATACTTCACTGGTTTTGGGGATTTCATCGGAGCGGTGCTTTCCCTCCTGAATGATTATCCTGCAAACCGGGGCCTAATCGCCAAACACCATTACATTCTCCTGTTGTATTATCATGGCAATCATTTCATTCATATGACGTGTAAACAATAAATATGTAATTCTTACATCACGTCTCTCCGGTTTGAACTGTAGATCCTGCTCAACAGGATGTATATGTGTATTTCTGTCGAAAGTACTGGCTTGAAACTATATGCCAGTCTTTGTTTCATGCAAAAATACCCAATAAACACAGACATACGATGATATAAAGTTAATACAGATATATTTCAGAAGTATGAATAATGGAAGCACATATTTTAATATCTTCGCCGTATTTTATCATTTTACGAAACGGAAAATACTGGAAACTGTAGATTCTGCTCAACAGGATGTATTTACCAGGGAGGGGGTGAGGTAATCAGGTAAACGGAGTGATACGAAACGAGACGAAGGGGGACGGCGGGAACCGAAGAGAGACGGCGGGAAATGGAGAGAGACGAAGATATGTGACCCGCTCTATCGAAATCAGTCGGAAGTCGCAACGGCTCATTTCAGAATAAACATGGATTTACGTCAAAAACTATTTTTTCAGGGTTCGGGTGTTTTGTTTGATTTTAAACAAACCAAGTCTTGGCTTTCAGAATATGAAACTTTTATTTCCAAAATCACACGATAAGTACATTTTTGAAGCTTGTGAAGGGACGAAGACAGGCACCTCTCACTCGCACTCTGCTCTTCCAGCAGCGCCGCCCCCCTCCCTCCGGCTGACATTATGAACGTAAGAGTATAGTAATCATAGATAACACGGCAGGGTCCGTTACAGTTTGTTTTCATCTGATTTAAATTAAACAGAGTCTTGGCTTTCAGAATATTAAACTTGTTTCGGCAAATTCAGATGGTAAATATAACTTTGAAGCTTGTAACGGCATAATTACAAGCGGAGAACGGAGTAATTTAACGCCACAGCAGGCATAACAACAGCCGGTGTTTCTCGTGAGGGTTTTCCCCGGGAAACAAACACAATACACACAAACGCAAAAATACACAAACACGCACACACGTATACACACACACTCGCGAGCTTCCCCTCCAAACGAAAATATCTTCCCTCCGTAGTATTTTGATCATTTGCTCCACTAATAACCAATCAGATCGATGGATTCCAGAGAAGAAGAAACTTTAAAGGCCTTTTTCTCAAAATGAGGACTCGGTGACAGTCATTATATAATGTGACATATTTCGCTTAATATTTGGAGTACAAAAACAATCCTGATATCATTAGAAAGCTAGGACTCTCCTCTTTCCAACAGTGTATACAACTCAAAATGTGTCTTCGGGTCAATGCGACTGATTTCGATGGAGCAGGTCACATATACGAAGACAGGCGGCGGGAGACGAAGAGAGGCGAAGAGAGGCGAAGAGAGGTGAAGAGAGGCTGCGGGAGACTGCGATTGAAGTAAAGTGACAGACAAACATTGAGAATTTAGATATAGTTAGATAGATTTAACTATGATGAAGAGAACTCTGAACGTGAGTCAAGCTTTAAGCTTGTTTTTTGACATGGAGGAGGAGGAATCTGTGATGTTGCCCTCTGTGTCGTAGTTGACAGAAACCGCTTTGAAGCGTGGCACAGATAAAGACAGCTGCAGTCTGCTCACAAGGCCAGAGTGAACGTTATGCGTGAACATACCTGGGTTGAGATGAAAAAATCCAATCAAGATTTGAAGGCTTTCCTCAGGGTATACAAGGCACCAGAACCGCTGACCCCTCGCGATGCTTTATACGGGGGGAGGACATGTGCAGTAAAGCTGAGGCACACAGCAGCTGCAGATGAATTGGTTCATTATTGTGATTTCACCTCACTCTACCCTTTTGTAAACTGCACAGGTCTATATCCACTTGGACACCCTCAGATCATATTCCGAGATTTCAAAGACCCTCGCAGTTATTTCGGGTTAATCAAAGCCACAGTAGAACCTCCTAGGGGTCTATACTTTCCTGTCCTGCCCCACCGAACTGCAGCTGGAAAACTTGTGTTCACTCTATGCCGCACATGCGCAGAGTTTAACAACCAACAGGGGCCCTGCATGCATAGCAAAGAGGAGAGAGCATTAACAGGGGTTTGGGTGACCCCTGAATTCACCAAAGCCCTGGACATGGGATACAAGATGACTGAGATCACAGAGGTGTGGCATTTTGAGAAGAAAAGTGACAGCATTTTTGTAGACTATATACACGCATTTATGAAGGGTAAACAAGAAGCGTCAGGTTACCCCTCAGAGGCCTCAGATGATGAGAGTAGACAAAAGTATGTGGCAGACTATCATGCTAAGCAGGGCATCTTGCTGGATGCAGATAAAATCAAATCAAACCCTGCCAAGAGACAAGTGGCAAAGCTATGTCTCAACAGTTTCTGGGGTAAATTTGCGCAGAGAAACAACCTGACTCAGACTAAGATTGTGACCAAAACCGAAGAATTTCTCAACCTCTTGTTTTCAGCTAAACATAAGGTTAAGTATTTCTCATTCCTCAACGACCGGACGGCTCTTGTTCAGTGGTGTTACGGTGACAATTGTTACTCTACTCCCAACAAAGTGGATAACATATTCATCGCAGCCTTTACCACAGCGTATGCCAGGCTGAAACTGTACAGTGAATTGGAGAAATTACAGCACAGAGTATTCTACTACGACACAGATAGCATAATCTATGTCACCAGACAAGGAGAGAGCCCCCTACCGATGGGGGTCTATCTGGGAGACCTGACAGACGAGTTGGGGGGTGATACGATTAAAGAGTTTGTTTCAGCAGGCCCTAAAAGCTATGCTTATCAGACCAAAAACCAAAAAAAAGTTGTGATGCGCGTGAAAGGCATCACACAAACGCACGAATGTTGTGAACGAGTGAACTTTGACAGTCTGGCCGACCTGGTGGAGGGCTACGTTCAAAACCCTGAGAGGGGGAGGATAATTGAGGTCCCGCAACACAACATTGTGAGGAATAAAGAGGCTTTCACCTTGAGAAATGTGTCATTCACCAAAAAGTTTCGAGTTGTGTTTGACAAGAGACGTTTATTAGCGGGGGGAAATACTTTGCCTTTTGGGTATTGAGAAAATAATTGAAAAAGAGACAACATGTTTTCACCAAGTCAAATTGATTTTGACCCTCGACTGCGTGTTCCTTTTTCCTGTCTAGTAGTGGGCCCTAGTGGGTGTGGAAAAACTTTTTTGTCAAGAATGTATTACAAAATTGTATTTATGTGATGGATGTCCAGCCTCAAAATATTGTGTGGATTTACACTTCCTTTCAGCCAATGTATGCTGAAATGAAGGAAAATAATAAAAATATAAAGTTTGTCAAGGGTCTGCCTGAATCATTTGAAGATGAATCGTTGTTTCCGTCTGATCAGAGTCATTTGATTATATTAGATGATGTTATATTTCAGGCCTCTGAGCATCCTGAAGTAGTTAGACTTTTCACCCAATACCGTCATCATAGAAATATGAGTGTTATGATGCTTACCCAAAATGTTTTTCACCAAGGAAAAAACAGTCGTACCATTAGTTTAAATACTACTTACATGGTCTTGTTTAAAAACCCCAGAGACAGATTACAAATGAATATACTTGCTCAACAAATACATCCTGGTAATAAATCATTTTTCCTACAAAGTTTTGAAGACGCCACCAAAGAACCTCACGGCTACTTAATCGTAGACATGACCCCCACCTGTCCAGACATCTACAGGCTTAGATCGGGAGCACTACCTAATCAATGGTTAGTTGTTTATGTACCAAAAACGAAGACTTGAAAAACAGTATGTCGGCCCGTTTAAAAAGAAACATGCCTCTGCTGAAGGCCTTATGTCAAGCCCCGCCTTCAAAGCGCAAGGATATTCTCAAGAACTGCTCCACGGATTTTCTTCAATCATTCTGTGAACTGTCTCTAAATCTTTTAAAAGGTAATATCCCCCTGTCAGGCATTCAGTATAAGAAGCTCAAGAAGCAAAAGAAATTTTTCAAACTCTTGGCCAATAAAAAGACCAACTTAAAAACTAAATTCAAAGCCTTAAGAAAACAATCTGGAGGTTTTCTTTTGCCGCTGCTCGGTGCTGTGATCCCCATTCTAGGACAACTTTTAGGGGGGCTCGTTCGATCATGAGTCAAAAGATGTTTTTGCTATCACCTCATCAGTTTAATCAACTCAATCAGAATGGTGTAAACAACCCTCATAGTAAGGAAGCAATGAGACGTACTGCCGAAGATGTTCTGGATGAAAAAATGAGAGCCGTGCTAAATGAAACAGGATTACCCCCTTATGAAAAAATAAGAAAATACAACACCCTTCTACAGAGATATCTCGCCTTACTCAAACAAGACGGGGTTGAGGAACGAAATATTACTCTAACTCTACCTGAAGACAAGGGGGTGGTAAAAAGAGAAGAAAAGGATGCCACGTCCATTGATAAAATAAAACATGAGGTACTTCAAAACCTCCCTATGCGTTACCGTAAGAATGCCGATTACGTTATGAACAAATTAACCACTAGTACAGATGGATGGACACCGACGGGGGAATTTGTAGAAAAGGGTACAGCTGTAAAAGGTTCACACATGTTAGATTTATTTAAACATTTGTCCTACGCGTATAAAACAAATGTCCGCGAGCCTAAAGGCTGGCGGTTTTTTTAAATAGTCTGAATGAGCTCAACATTCCTTTATCAGCTTTTCAAAACCTGCACGCTCGTGAACAATATCGTATAATCAGAGAGGGCGAAATAAACGGAGAGAATATTCCCCTAAAAAGAAGAAGAAGAAGAGGAAATAATAAATCTTGGGAGATGGCTGGAATCTCGGACCCCGCAGAGGAGGAAGAACCTCCGAGTGCCCCTCTTAAGAAGAAGAAAAGAATAAGGAAAGATAGAATATTAAGTCCTAGCTGGTTACATTTTACCTCCTAAAGTTGTATTATTTTTTTTATTCCTAATAAAAAACAGAGCCATCAGAATTAATTTTGTCTCCAGACCTTTTTTATTTTCTACATTTTGTAACAATCTTTAAACATCTGCAGAGAGCCAACACTGTGATTAAAATGAGTGTCTTTATGACGTCTCTCACACCGTTGGTATTTTTTCACAAAATTCGTTACAACAGTATCATTTTTTATCACATCATCCTGATACAGAGATAATACATTTTCATATGACAATCCCGACGCTCTTTTACATAGATAGAAAACACAATGCTGACCACAGGCTGTAGACATGACATTCTGAAGTTGCCGATTATGGTATAAAATAGTTTTACATTGTTTTTCTAGAAAATGTAAGATGGTTTTGGGTAATAATTCATTCTGGTGATAACCGAATGAATCAAAAAAGGTTCCAACCCCTTCCTCTTCCTCCAAAGTCACTGCTAGCCAGTGTTCTCCGGGCATGTGGGATGGGTGGGTGTTTACAATCAGGTATACAGGATATCTAAATTTTGTTTTCCTCGGGGGAGCTGGTCTGAGGCCCATACCCCCCCAAAAGAGTCCCCCACCATATGACGCAGGAGACTGTCCAATTGATGATTATTCATGTTGTAGTCTTCTTAGTAATAATCTACCAACACTTGACGTTTTGAATTAATCTCCAGAATCGAATCAAAACAAGAATATACGATTAAAGTGGTAGTCTGTGGCAGCGGTACTCTGAACCTCATTTCCAATCTTAAACTGCCGCTCGTGATGGGAGACAGGGCTTCAGCGTCTTCCGCCGCAGTTAAATTAAACACAAATAATGAATATCCTTGTTCGAAATCATCTCTGTCTATACTCAGAGGTAAGTCTTTCATGTGTCTCCCTGTAGCAGTGAACATGTTGTAAAACTCTCTGACTGACGACCCCGGTTAAATTGAGGTTGAAATGCTTTGGCCGGTACCTGCCTACCATCTTGACACAGAGCCATGTATTCTATATCATTATGAAGGAAATTAAAAGGTGAAAGCTCTCTCCTACCAGTGAAGGCTTCGTGATTTACCATACCCAAAACTAGGTATTTTGGCATATTACCCAAAAAGAGATTTTCTTGGTTGCATATTCTGGAATTCACGGGTATACTATAGGTTTTGATGTTTACTCTTGATAAGGGGTAGAGGGCGTTACCTCTCATCAGAGCCGCTGCGTGTCCCAATCGCACAGCAGGGGAGATGGTGGCTTTTTTGATAAAAAGTGAAGCCCCCAGTATTTTTAGACGGTATGTAGAATCATTAGCACACATGAGAGTAAAGGCATCGTTAGATCTGGTGAGTTTGATTCTCAAATCTACAGAGTTCAGGAGAAGCCTCTCGCTGAAAAAAATATCCGTGTGTAAGGCTCCCATCAGATGAAGCTCTCTGGATTCTGCTGTGAATGTAGATCTCTTTACCAAACCCTTGTTTGGTCCATCGGCAATCATTACAGAGTCCATAGCTCCCGCTGTGTCTTTATAAAATAAGCCGGCAGTGAATTGAGTTTTTAAAGTAGAATCAGAGTAATTCAATAGCGTTTCAATCATAGCACGGTAAGGATGAGTTGAGCTAGATTGAGAAATTAGCCTGTCCCCTAGAATAACGTCGCATTGGCTAAAAATGGTATTCAGAGGATAATTAACCAGGGCCACGGGGGCATCAGCTGCCAGATTAGTCCCATTGGCGTTGGTTATTTTGATCCTGAGATGTATCAAGGTGTCATTCATATCTAGGTATTTATCCCCGTCCCCGGGAATAAAAAATTCAATCGGTCCGTCCTCCGTAATGGCAGACAACGGAAGGACCTCTGTGTAGTGTTTTTCATCGATAGAAAGTTGTGTCATAGGGGCAGAAAATAAATCCAGTTCTGCCATGCTGCATTCTGCAGATTTATGATGTAAAAGAGCCATATTTAACACTCTAAAATATATCTCCCCCAATACGTTCCTTCTCCGAGGGTGTTTTTTGCTTAATGATTTTCTTTTGACAGAGTGTTTTACTTTCTTGACACCCCTCGGAATCCGTTTGCCTGGAGGTCTCTTCCTGGCCCTTCTTGCAAAAACCATCAGACCACCTGATCCTTCTTGAGATTCGGGGTCTGATTGGCGGCCGAATTTACGGACAGCCTTACCGATGACATCTGACGCAATATTTTTGGCCGCCGATTTCAGATGAGGTTTAGCTATGGCGAACCCTTTTCTCACCAGGGGTGCTACAAAACGAAATAATCTCGAAAATATAGAGCCAATGCCTCGCCCGTACATCACCGGGGCTCCATAAAAACCCGGCAGGGATCCCCCCGCTTGATTTTCATAATAACTCACAAAACGCTGGGGGTCGTGATCAATCATCGTTTTGTAAAAGATTGTCCTGCTTTTGACGGTCGGAAATGAAGTTTCACTACACTCTTTCCGTAGGTGAAATTTACTGGTTTGTTCTGATCGTTTTTTATTTCTATCTGTATATTCTCGATGTGCGTTTGGTTACCGGTAAGTAATACGCAGGATTAAAATACTGAGTTACGGTATCGCCGAATGATCCTCTTATATCTACGGTTCTCAATAGAGGAGCAAAAGCGTCGCCAACCCTCTGATGACTGACCACATTGGTATAACAGTATAGATGTGTTGAGCCAGCATTTATATCTGCGGGGTAGGCTGCTGATTTATCATCAAATTTGAGCCACTGGTCTGAATGTATTCCAAGCATGTAAGCGAGGGGTTTTGGAAAGCGGAAACGATACTGGGCCCCTCCTAGAAATTCGATTTTCCTGTGAATCGGACTATAGTATAAACTGACATCAGAGTCAATTTTTTTGAAGCAGGACCCTAGTTCCTCCATGAGCTGAGTTATGCTACTATAGTAACCAGCTCTAAACATATGAAGCCTTAACTTGCTATTCGGGGTCATATCGGGGGGTTTTGATTTCTTAAACCACTCAAACCATGCTGCTTCCTTAGGTAAGTTATACCAGGTGTGTGGGTATGATATTTCTGTCAGGGCGACCTGCCACGAACCATCCAAGTGTAAAGGTTGTGCCAGGTTCACTTGATAACTAGAGCTTGTATTGTTTTGAAATACCTCTATGCTGGCATTGGACGGCAGCGTAATGTAGAACCCTTCATTTATCTCCATGGCTGTACTGAAGGACTGAGCGCTGATTCCGTATGCTTTTATACATCTTTGATTTCGCCTGCATCAACCCAGCTGTTGAACTTTTCGGGCCAATTATGCCAAGATACAAACATTTGTTTTTTCCCTCTCACCACACGCCTTTTTAGAATTTTCTCGACTTGAAAAGCCTTGTCATTGGTTATCTTCACTTTTTGTAACTCTTTCTCATAAAAAGTCCCATTGATCTCTTCTCCATCATAATCTTTGAGCTTGTAAACAGGTGGCTGCCGAGGTAAGCCTTCAGACACCGTAAATAGTTCGTCAGTATAACTCTGCTCATATTTTTTATCAAATACCCCTCTCAATTTGGATATCCTTACAAGTTCGCCCTCCTTAAAGTTCATTTTGACAGCAGCTTTTTTACGTTGGCTAGAGGGGTTATACAGGTTCCGAAACACTTGAGCCGCATTTTCCTTTGTCACCTGCATTGGTGTCATTTTAATACTCCGGTGATAACTATTATTGTAACTTTCAATTAGTTCGGGTAAGATGTCTATATATCTATGAGTGTTTTTAGCTGTAAAATACCTCCACATTTAGTTTTCAGCGTACGGTTAAATCTTTCTATCACACATGCCTTCATGTCACTGGCTGTTGTATAATGTGCAATACCTCTTTTCTTCAACAAGTTTTGAAAAACTTTATTAAAGAATTCTTTCCCCGCGTCTGTTTGTAATTTTAGGGATCTCGCTGTGTGTTAAAACTGTATCAAAAGCTTTGGTAACCTCTATACCCGTCTTTTTCTTTAATGCTTGAGCATAGGCTTTTTTCGAAAACACATCTACGACTGTTAATAAATAATTAAAGCCATCATTATATTCGGACAGCGACTGCATATCACAGAGATCTGCTTGAAATTGTTGCAGCGGTCTGAGTACGAAAACTCTGTTTCTTGCAAAATGCACCCTTGCCGGTTTATGCAAAGTATATGCGTCTTGCTCAGATAAATATTCTTTGACTTTCTCTACATTTATTTGTTTACCCATTTCATTCTGTACAGCTCTATGGAGTTTATCCACACCTCCTAAACTCCCTGGATTAGATGGATTGTAATACACCCTATGCATAACACGTTTCTCAGACATGTTTCCTGTTACAGCCCCGATGAGGTAATGAGTACAACAGTTTTTCTTACAATGCATTTTATTGATATGTCACACCCATGTATAGAAAAACATGTTACAAAAGAAGTAAAATATAAAAACAGATCAAAAATAAAACATACTTTAACGAAAAAGTATCAAAATAAAATAAAAACTCTTCCTAATGCTGCCAGAAGGCCCAAGCTGCTCTTGTAATCTTCATTTGGGTTTCGTCGTTCTCTACCAGCTGTTCGTATAGTTTCTCGATTTTAGCCTCAAAGAGTCTGGTGTTTCTGAGGTTGTGCAGAATCGCCTCGGTAGCTCCAAAGACTCTCCTCTCTGACACATGAAGGTGGTTCTGGTGCAGAGCGTCCCGAATGGCTGGAATGAAACGAACGGTCCACAGTCTCTTTACCACTTCATCATAGTGTCGATCCAAATAGTATTCATCGGTAGGGAATAAACACTCGTGCTGCCTCTGACTGGGGTGATCGACTTGACATCCGTTACATGTTTCCTTTCTGTAAAGGTACACGACTCTATCCAACAGATGAACTACAACCGCTTTTACCGTGTTCAGGAATGCCGATGTCCTAATACGTTCTGTAGCATCACCCTTGGGAGCATAAGGAAAGCATGGCGAATCAATGCCTACTGTTGTTGTTGATTCCTCTGGAGACTTGGATGGAGGTTGAGGCATATCCAGCCACCCCGTGATATCAATGTCAGCCATAGCGCTGTCCAGATCTGGTGTCCAAAATGTTGGTGAGGATGGCGGTCCTGTAGGCGTTTGATCCAGGCTGCAGATCGTGGTTTTTCTCAGATCCATGGTTGCTGCTCTCTAAAAATGTCCTTGCGGGGTCCTTACTTTTTAAATGATCTGCTGAGGTGGGTGGGACTTGTTATGTTGACTGGGGGGCGGAGTCCTCTGCAAAAGTGAGGGTCTTTTTCACCAGTATAATGTCCATCGATGTCTGACTTTGTTTAAAAAGTTCTTTAAGCTTTGTAGCTTTTCCATCAATCATTTCCATCCATGCAGTCAGAGGCACCCTCAAGGACGTTTGAAATACCCCGCAGGTAGAATTAAAATACTCCAAAACAAAATCATCAGAGGAGTCCTTACCCAACGTCACCAAACGGCTTGAGCGGTAATACCAACGCCCAGAGGGTCCGCTTTTAGTTTCCCAGACGGTGCCTGTCAGGACTCTTCTCCCTCTGGTTGTGTGGGAATATCTCCTTCTTCTTCCTCCACATTGAGGGGTAAGGATGCAGGCTCTTCTTTAATCTCGCATGCTGTTTGTGTTTCTTTGTTTTTCTTTGCAAATATCTTGTACACCTCTGGTTCCACGATGGTTTCTTGATGCACTACTTCTTCCGATACAATGGTTGCGTGTAGATCTCGGGAAGACACCAGAGTTAACACAGCCCAATCTGTTGAGGTCAGTGTCGCTTTAACACTACGGGGTCCATACGTTTCTCCATTCTTCAGATTGTAGAAATGCAGTTCATTAGCCATATAGTTGAATATATAACCCCAAACATCGCCATTTTTTAGAATCCATTCTTCGTGAAGTTCTTCGGCTGTAGGCGTCTGAACCCGGCATACAAACTGCATTCGTTTCTTGATTGGAGCACCCAACGGATGGCTGTAAGTTGTCACCGGTGTCTCGCTGATTAAATTCATATCAAGACGTCTCTTGGCCATTTTCTCTCGACTTGAAAAATATTTAAGAGTGACCAAAGACGCTGGCTTTTTATTTAGACAGAGGGAGAGGGTGAGGGGCGGGGAAAGTGTGTGTGTGTGTGTGTGTGTGTGTGTGTGTGTGTGTGTGTGTGTGTGTGTGTGTGTGTGTGTGTGTGTGTGTGTGTGTGTTCCCCCTCCTTCACCATATGTTTTCTCCCCTCATGTCCTGTCATGTCCTGTTTGCAAAAACAGAGAGGTTTAAATATATGTTTTTTAGATGCTTTACTTTTGATTAATTTCATGTTATTTGCAAGTATTTGTAAGTTACATTCGATACTGTATACAGGATTAACCACACAGGAAGTGGTTAGGAGGCGGGACATATATCCTAGACATATTAATTGATTGAAAACAACGGCATTTTATTTTTCTCATTTTTTAAATTTTTATTTTTTTATTTTGTAAACCGGAAGCGGGGGCGGGACATCCGCCGGAAGCGGGGGCGGGACATCCGGTCGAACGAGGCGGGACTTCCGGTCGAACGAGGCGGGACTTCCGGTTTTCAAAAAAAATAAAAAGGCGGGACTTCCGGTCAAATAAGGCGGGACTTCCGGTCGAAAAGGGGCGGGGCGACCTGTCACTTTTTCTGCATACTAATGAGATTGATATGGCATTGGTAACACTACTTGCAATGTCTCCTTTTGTTGTGCACTCCTCTTCTGAGACCCAGCCTCAGATTCTGCAAGACCTACAAAAGAATAAGCGTTGTTCCTTGTATTTGGATGCCACTGGAAGTGGAGTTGCAAAACCTCAACCATCCAGCCAATCGGTACTTTACTATGCTCTTTGTATGTCATGCCAGTCAACAACACAAACTGTGGTTCCTGTGGCAGAAATGCTAACATCTGATCAGAGTACTGCAACTATCCTGCACTGGTCGACTTGCCTGGGTCGCGACTACAAGTTGTTTTCAAAACACTTCAAGCCCCAACAAGTGGAACCTGGTTTCAGTTGGGCCATGATCCATGCAGTCGTTCAGGCACGTAACATCACCGTGTTCAGGAACGTCTCAAGCTTTACTTCCAGGTGTGCCGAGGGCAGCGGTCAGTGATACACCTCTGTGCTGCTCACATGCTGAAGTTGGTCAGTATGAAGTGGTCCAAGGTTCAGTGCAGAAAGGAGACCAAACCATTGTTTTTGTACTGTTTGCCCTCCTTCAAAATGCTACTGTATTTAGCCAGGTGTTGTCCATTTCAAGGTGTAGGCACATGTTTTTCATCAAAGACTGAAACTAATGGGTGTGAAACATCTCTCAGCCTGCAGGAGGCCATACGGACACAGAAGTCCGAACATATCCATTTCAAAAATGAAGATGAAGACCACACACCTGCTGATTTTGAAGATATGCACAGATCTCTCACAAAATCATCCCCTTTCTTTGCTCTATCAGAGAGGTGGTCACACAAGCACAGGAGGATGCAGGGCAGGAGGATGACGCAAACGGAGCATGCTAGCCAAATCCTCAGTATTGTGAGACACTTGTGGAAAGAATTCTCCATTACGCTGGTACCGTGCCTCTTTGGGCTGATGCTTAAACATCTTGGCCAAACCCGTGACAGTGATGCTGTTGGAGAGAACTGGTTCCGCTCAGCAACAAAAGTGATCCTTTCATCAACATTGCACAGAGAGCGGGAGACTTTCTCCAGCTACAGCGAGACTTTGTGGCTGGACGACTCAAAGGTGTCGCAATAATGAAAACACATACGCTGAAGGCAAAAGACAACCTGAGGGACCAGAGACACTTCCTCTGTCACAAGAGGAGACATGGAGGAAGCGAAGTAAAACGCAGAAAAGACAGTCGAAGTACTTCAGCCCCCCTACTCCAACTGCTCAGAGAGAAAAGTATAAACTGTCTGAAACATTGTCGATGCTCGGGAACAGCAAAAGGGATGCTGTCCACATTGGGGAGGAGAGGGGACACTTGGACAGCAAACTGTCAATGACAAACACTTGCCCAGTGGACAACCTCCTGGACACCCTGCATCTCGCAATAAAAAGGAGACCAGGCATTCAAAATGATTTGTCAAAAAATGCAAATCTTGACTCATGGATGTCGACCCTGCTGCAAGTCCATAGGCGTTTTGATCAAAGGGAGCGGTCACAGGGAACGCTGCGTGGCTGAACACAGTAGCCAGGTTCAGAGGACACTCCTGGGATGCTTTGGGACTGCGGAGGACACGGTTGTTTCTCGACTGGACTACTTGTAAAACACAGAAATAACCCAAACATGCAGAAGGTGCCCTGTCGCCGAAAGGACACGCAACTCAGTTGATATCATGTAAGTATTTCCCTGTTTTGTGAAATTAAATTAATATAATGTATTTATTAAATCAAATAAATAAATCAATAGTATAATTGATTGCACCAAAAAGGAAAGTCTCATGAGTTAAAGATTGCAGAGATTGGTCATATTTAAGTTAGTTTACTTGTCTTTTTCAATTGTGTTTTATTCCCTTTGAAGATGTGCACCTGTTGGGAACAGACAGGCTGACGTCGGCAAGCGGGCGAATGAGTCCCTGAAGGTTCTTCCTCGCCAGAGGTAAGTCGTGCCATATACCTCAGATCATTCATTGTGAAATGTATATGCCAAACAGTTCCATTGATCCACATTGTAAATACATGATGGGGTAGACCTGCTGAGCTGATGAATCACTTGGTATGTGACCATCGTTCTGGAACATTCAGCTGTTATCAAGAACATGAAATATTCTGAACCTCGTCGTAGGAAGTTAACACCATTGAAAGCAACAGGACAATATCACCCATATGTTTACAACTCACGGGTGATCAGGATGTCTTTGTTCCAGTTTCAATGCTATCGAGGTCTCATGTATGTTGGGTCTATCATTTCATTTTATTAAGCCAATTGTTATTTATTTTTCCTTTTATCTCAGAGGTTTGAAACAATGCACTTTTAAGGAGACAACAGCGCAGCGTGTCTTCGTGTTAAGAATGTCACGAGGCTCAGGACCCAAACGCACAACACCAGAAACAGATCAGAATTAACAAGGTCTTTTAATTAAGGTCAAAACACAAAGCGCTCACTTGGAGGATCAACACTCTAAACCAAAAAACATCTACATGGACTATCAAAAATATACTTCACGCGATCAAGGGATGACTGGCAGGCTTGACGAGACAAGACGAACTGACACAGGACAAAGGGAGACGCAGACTGTATATACACACTAGGTAAGGGGACACAGGCGGCAACAATTAAGGGAGGGGCTGACAATCACACTGGAGGGAAAACACACAGGGCAGGAATGCTCTGAAACGAGAGGGAAAGGTTACTACAAAATAAAACAGGAAATCACAAGACAAGGCAAAAGACAAAAGGACTGAACTAAATAAATTAACTTAACACAACTGTCTAGACACCACACTTCGTGCACGGAGAGCTCTGTATTTCATTACCTTCAGTAATGAACCAGGGGAAGCTAACCAACCAGCATCATCCCACAGCCTCGCCACATCTGGTTACAGTTCTTGGTGGAATGTAAGACTTACATTCAGTACATATCGTGTCTGTGCTCAAATGTTGCTGTCTGTTTGAACTTGTTCCATTCGTTTATATGGCTATCTCACACAGTCTGTGAACAATACTCTCGTCACAAGGTATGAGTCAGATGCTGTGCGTATCACCTGGGGCCTGCAAATCACTTTGTGGCATTCCACAGATTGGGTTTGGATAGAAGCTGGCGTTTCTATGATGGCCTTGAAGAAAATGAAAAGCCTGGAAGAGGAGATGCCGTCATCAAAGAGACGACCGTCCAAAGAACACGTGGGGCTAACTCCCGTGTTGCCACATCGTTATGGTCCGGCTAAGTACGGACAGCTAATTAAGGAAGAACAAAGTATTTACTTCTCAAATTTATTCTAATTTTTTTTTGCAAATAAAAATTCAACAGATACGTAGGTATACTTATATAAACGTAATGTATTTACAGTTGCAGGCAAAACATTTCAACAGGAAATTAAATATAGTCTATAACTAGCATTGTTCAAGTTTACTTTAAGCAACAAGCTTAGTTTGCCTAATTACAGTGTGTCCTCTTGAGTACTAGGATTGCTTGGAATGTGAAAAACATTACAAGATTAGAAAATAACACTTTGGTAACAATGGAATGAGAAAGTTGGTTCATTGTAATCCTGTCTTCTCTCTCAGAAAAATAATTGCTATTCATATTTAGCTTTAGGACAAAGCAGCAGAAGCCGTTCAGAGTGGATGAAAGACTGAAGGTTAGCCTTTCTCTTTATCTCATGAACCTGAATTCCTTTAACATCTCTTTCATTTTGTTGTTTGCTATGAAACAGAATTTAAGATACGAAAACTTTGTAGATAAAGAATGATCACCTAAATGAGGAGCACACACTTATTTGTATGTATTCATTCATTTGTTTAACAGGGACAGTGCACATTAATTAACATTCCTGTACATGTGCCAGAGTTAGCCAAGAGGCTGTTTTTCATCCGTTGTCCCGGGACATATTTTATAAGTGAACCTAAAACACATTTCATTTAAACAAGTAAATACAATCAAATTAAAACATGCAACATACATTACTGGAATACTTAAATACAAAGACGGAACAATAAAACAAAACAAAAGAACATGTTGTGACGACCCCTCCCCTTCTGCCTGTCTGTCCTCTGGCAGGTACTGGGAGTGTCGTCCTGTGTGTGCCCGCCCATCTAGAGGCGGAGCCTCAAGAAGGCATAAAGGCTTGCCCAGCTGGGAGGTTCACTCTCTGATCCTGATCTGCTGCAGCAACCTCAGCCTTCCACCTGTGTTTGTATTTTCACAAATAGAATAAAGGTTTCACAAATCTCAAACTGGGTTATAAAGAATCTCTAGACCCTCTGGGATAATCCAGTCCAAATAAATCGGCTATGCAGCGATTTAAGAGGTTCAAACACGGAGGATTGTTCGCTCAGCGCTGTAAATTAAATGTCCCTTAACTTTCCCCTTAACTGCCGAATCGGATGCTCTGAATCGGAAGCCAACTTCAGCGTCGTGCTTCGTAGTATACCCCCCAGGTTGAGCATGCTTGTGACTCAGCTTCCACCGAGCGAATGGGACCCTGGGATTTTTCCGACCGACAGTAAAAACACGTGAGAGTGGAATCCCGTGAGACTGCAATTATGGTGAATTATTTTAATAAAATGTTACATGGATTTACATTTCAATTGATTTTGAATTTGTTTCGACCACATTTTCAAGCACGCAGAGAGATTTGTTCCTTTAACACTTTATTTGCATAAAAAGTTGAAATAAAAACATTTGTGCATGCACTTTAAAGGCGATCCTGGACGTGACTTTTTAATTTCCCATAAGGTCAGTTGCAAAAGTTCATTAAAGCACCGGGCTTCAATATGGCATCACAATGTGAACAAATACAAGATAACATCATTATAGCAGAATACATCAGGGAAACTGAAGAGTCCAGATTGAAAGCGATATTAACTGAGCAGGCTTTAAAAACTATAACAGCTTCATGGAACTACAGACACTCTCTTTTCCTTTTGGGTGAGCTCGGGTGTGACAGTAAAAGGAGGGCAGGCTAAATGGCTATCTTCTTGAAATGTCAGAGAAACAGTATGATGCTAAGATACAACAAGCACTAGACAAGAAGGAAAGTGGGCAGGGCGAAGAATACAAAATATTCTTCACGTCAAGACCAAGACTAAAAAATGAGGAATGGAATCATGCCTGAGAAGCTTTCCAGTCGCATCTCTGCATACTGTTTGAGATGGGAGTTCTTGACAGTTTAAGGGCCACCAGGAGAGGACTCGCTGGAGTCGGAGTGGACACGGGGTATGAACTAAATAAAAGGAAGGAGCTAGGAAGAGAAGCAGCAGGAGGCTGAGCTTCAGTCCCAGCGGAGCAGACGGGGGCTTTGTAAGTACAGCTTGCAGCCGGTACCTATGGGAAAAAGTCAGAGGTCACGCTGCAGAGTACTGAGAAGTAAGGCTGATGGTTACGTGTCAGACAGCATGTGGGAGGATGCAGGGTCAGGCCAAAAGGAACAGCTGAAACGTATCTGTGCTTTTTCAAAAGCATATTAATGGATTACTCTAGCTCACTATGGACCCACACAGCCGGGTCATACAGATAGTACAGTGAGCCCGGCAGCAGCAAGTATCTGCCCAAGTAGGGTGTGGTGTGACACGGCGTGAATTGTCCCGAGGTTGTAAAAACCGAAAAATATCAGATAGTCCACGACAAAAAATTGAATTATTGGTCAGTATTGTTGACTGAGCTTGTGTGTGTGTGTGTGTGTGTGTGTGTGTGTGTGTGTGTGTGTGTGTGTGTGTGTGTGTGTGTGTGTGTGTGTGTGTGTGTGTGGTCAGTAAAGAGCTTCAGCGTTGCTGTTTCTTGGCTTCTTGATCTTCTCGATGTTCTTCAGGATCATGTCATGGAGGATGACCTGTAAGCAACAAGCAGACATGTTAATATGAACATTGTGACTCAGACAGAAAAGGACTTTGGGGAAATAACATTTGGATCTCGTTTTCATCTAACCCGGAACCTGAAAGTAAGATTAGCCAAGAAAGCACTAGAAACGGTTTGTATGAGTGGCGCTGCACTCGTATTAGATTACCAAAAGTTAGAAGAAAACTAAACTATTTGTGTATGAGATTGATATATTCTTTGAAGGTTACACTGACAAATACTCTGGGTAGACTTCTATATTCAGGTTTCATAACTGTAGAGACAGCAGGTGGTAAAAAGCTGACTCATGTATAGGTTTAGGACCTGCAAGTCGTTATTGAGAGTATTGTACAGCGGAGTTCTGTCCCATTGTACGTCTCTTCTGACCCGGTTTGAATCAGCACTCACATATTGGTTCCTGAGCTCTGAGACGATGATTTTCAAACTGATGTACTCCTTCTCATCGATCTCTGATATGGTCCTCCTGTAGTCCTCCTAAAGATTACAGACAGCTTGTTATTAACACAACCAGCTGTGCTTTTCAGAGCAGACAGACGCTGGCGGCCACAGGCTGCACACACAGATTACACACCACGTGAGGGTACTTGACAATTTTGGAGACCAGCTTGGCTCTTGTGATGTAATATCTGGAGATCTGGTCCAGGTAAGATGCTGCCTCTGACTCCACTGTCCTCAGCTCTGCCACTGTCTCCTCCTACACACACACACACACAAGTTTTTATTATTATTATGATAATGTTACCTTAAAAAAGCTTAAACAAATGATACCATTGCTGAACCTATGTGCATTATAACAGGGTTTAACTGAAACAAGTAGAAAGTCATTTGGGATGCAGATAAGTATAGCAGTATACTTAGTGTTTACATGACCGCTGATTATAAAATGTAATATAAACCAGCACTTTAACACGATGTACAATCCCAGTTGAGTGCTTAACTGAAATAAACAGTAAGTGTGGAAGTTAAGGAGCATGTCAGTGCTGCTCCCTAGTGGCAAACATAGGGAGTGCAACACATTCAAATATAGAGCATACTGTATATTCTGTACAGATCTATAGAAGAGTAAATATTAGGGAAATAAAAGAGAATGAGAATCAGGTATTCAGGTAGGTAATACTGCTATCCTTATTTCAGGATCATCTATTTGAACCCAGGAAGTGTACTGACCTGTATGGACACTCCAAAGTTGTTTCCATCTTCTATCCTGGGGATGAGCAGCTGGACCCACATCTTCACCTGGCAGAACACAAGAGGTGAAGGCGTGTGAGGATGCATGCTAATGTGTATGTTGGCAAAAGAGGTGTATATTCTTTGAATTTTAATTAATGTAATAATCATTTTATAATAATTTAATTTTTGTAAACTGTTCTGGACTGTGCTAAGGTTAATATGTATTATTGTTTAGGACTGAGTTTCATGCCGTACAGCAGACTCTCGTGCACAGTTTAAAACGACCCTATGCCAGTAAGACAATAGAAGTGTTTTGATGGCCCGCGTGTGACCGTGTGACAGGACTCGAGTGTAACTTACTTCTCCAAGTTTCAAAGTGTCTGTCAGTCGGTAGTGGACGCCAGGAGGCATATGGATGTGGAAGCTGTGATTCACATGAATACACCTTTCAGACTCACCTGTGAAACCCTGGGTCTTCATTCAAGGTAGTGTGACGCTCTGGATCACGAGTCACTACAACATTCAAATTGTTCTACTTTTGATAAACGGCCACTACAAACACTTTCATTTCAAAAGCATAGTGAAGTACTTATAAACTGATTGTACCCAGGAAGTAGCTAAAGGTTTCTGATACATAAACGTAGTTTCATGTTTACTGAGAAACAGTACATGTTTCTTCGTCCCATCTACTCTGCATCGCTCAAGCTCACCCTGACAGCTCCTACAGAGGAGGCTGCTCATTCTCAGCTGCACACAGTGGGTGTTTCTCGATGTCGAGTAAAGCTGCTCCAGAGCCACTATTTCAAGCATATTACGCCGCCGAAGTACTGTTCCAATGTCCAGCATACTTGGAATTCTACGGACCAATTTCCCCAAATCTGTGGCGGAGAATGTAAGGCGGGGCCTCTCATATGACGCACACCTGCACACTTGCTCGCCTGTTCCACTCTTTGCTTTCTGAATGCCAGGAAGGATTCTTGCCTCGCTTCTGAAGCAAGATGCTCGGAAGACATGTGCTACCAAGCAAGCGTACTCGACATTGAGAAACACCCAGTCACACAGGACAGATGCCGGGCTAATAGTGGTGTAGGAATAAGTCCAAATTCAGGAAATTCGTTTTTTAGCACTTCCAGGTTCCCCTCGTCTCAAAGTCAATCGTTTTCTGACTAGTTTTTGGATAGATTCCAGAATTAAAGTCATAAAATAAGTCAGTAAAAACCCCACTTGTGAATGTCTGAAGCTTTTACGTGTCTAAATAAGACCACTAAAGGTCATCATGCTGAACATTAGCTACCTTTAGCTTAGCGGTGGTGACGTCAATGTCTATAGCAATATGTCTGCCGGTTGCATTTACGCTTTACCGATTATCAACATGTCGTTAATATATGGCAGAGATGGAGAACTCGAGTCCTGGACTCTCCAACTGATCTGTTTATTGCACACCCTTGCTTGTATACAATCATTACCAACGTAATAACTTATGCCCTTATCAGCCAGGTGCGAGAAACCCAATGCAACTATTTAGTATATGTTCATCTATTCGGCATCTATCGGTCATCACATGTGTGTTGACACTGCTCCGTTGTCCATTGACTTCCGGTAAAAGTTCCTTCAAAATAAGAGTCCCGATCTTATTACTATCAAAATAAAAGTGCAAAACGAAAACTTTACCATAAGAAAATATTGGCATTCAAATATAATCACTTCTCTAAAAGGTAACTCATTTTAAATAGTTTATTTATATATTAATATTAGTAATAAGCTTTATATCTGTATAGCACCTATTACAATATATTGTAGCCAAACTGCCTTCACAGCAGTTCAATAGACAGATTAGTATAACATGACAGGATAAAAGCAATGTAGAGGAGCAGCTACATTTCAACACATATATCCACGAAGATTAATATATGAAGACTTGTGACTTGGACTCTTCTTGGGTGACTCGGACTCTAACACAGGTAATGATGACTGACTCGAAAAGTGGGGGCTCCAGTGACTTGCACTGGTGAATCGGTGACTTGACGACAACACTGATATACGGTGATTATCCTTCTTAATGAAATATCTTAGTATAATAAATGATTGTTCGCTTATAACATAATAATCACTGAAACACTCTGCGGTTGGCTCATCAGATATGATATAGCATACACATGTCTGCGCAGTTAGTTTAGGTTGCATGTTGTATGAGACTTACTGTGTTACACTTCTCGATCAGCGTGCGGATCTCTGGTTTGACTCGTTCGATCAGGTCCACCAGCTTGGTGTTGCATTTTATTATCCCCTCCGGCATCACAGCTGTTTTGGTTCCGCCTGAAAGAGCGTCCACAATTACAAACTGTTCCTCTCACCAAAGAGTTCTGTAGCGGCAGGTTACAGCTCTCACACTCTGCTGCGCGGTAACACGAGGCGGTCACCGGGATTCTTTTACCTTGCCAGCTCTCATCAGCGAGTCCATCGTCAAGTTTCCTCTTCCTGGAGTTCTGCAGCACAAACAGAAGGGCTCACATCATTGTATTCATGACAGACGGTCCTGATGGATGGAGATCGATCTGAATCCCATATCGTCCATTCTCACACGCTTTCCTTTCTAACTTCAGCTGTACCGTAATAGAGGCAAAAGAAGCCCGGTAACCTTAAAGGTGTGCTTCGACTGACTGACTGACTGACCGTTAGCTTACAGTTATGAAACAAACCAAGTCTGCCAACCGAGACAGTTGTTCAGCTTTATAACCCTGAACGTCACCAAGCGCTCCGATCCCAGCTGTGCGTCACTCTTTAGTGTCCCCTGGTTTCCGTTGGATTATGAGCTTCTTAGTGTTTTTTATTAAAGCGTTTTGTTGGTGAAGATGTTTCTTCAGTTGCATGTGTTCTGGCACATTTCTGTTTTTATATTTGCATTGTTTTTGAAACCGCAGCACGTTTCGACTAATGGAAGTGTTTTCGGTTGTTGTCGAGCGTTTGCCCCTCTCGATCACTGTACTTAAACACGGGCGAAGCTCTCTTCAGTTGGATTTATTTGTTTTCATCCTCATCTCTCAACATCCTGTCACCATATGTTATATGTACAGTAACCATGACTACGGCTGTTGTTCTAATCGACTGTTTATTTGTTTACATCAGACCGTAATGGTGTAAAAGTGTTTTCATTCATCATTAATTTTCCTTAAAGTATTTTCTTTAATTGAGCTTTATCACCCGTTACTCAGGGGTGGGCGATATATATCGTCTCCACGACATTAGGTCTCCACGATATGCCTTTTCAGAGATATCATATCTATCGTGATAGTGCACCAGGGTAGGATTTTCACGGCGGCCGTGAAGCCCCGAAAATAATTGTAGCCTACGTCCTACGGCCACCATGGGCCCCTGATACTGTTCACATCTCGAAGTTGCTTTAAAAGCGTCAGAACAGGTTTCTGAACTGCGATATGCTGCGTTCACAACGGACGCAATGCGAATATTCTCATCGCTCCAACCGCGGCTGTCAGCTGTGTTACTCCTGTCACTCAAACAGGACGCGCTGGAGAGGGGGCGGGGCTTATATCCATGTAAATTCTGTGGTGGAAACCAACTACGACAAAATTAACCTATTTTACCGTGATTTAATTGTAATACACGTTTCAAAATGATGCCGAAGTAACTACATACTGATACCGGTTAGTAAAAACCAACTGTCTGGATTCAGACAGTATTGCACTTCATCTATTGTCTTGGTTGATTCTGTTGGCTTGTATTTTATTTGATCAATAAGGTATTTATAGTGTTTCCCTTTTGAAACAGATGTTCAGTTATGTTAAAGTCTTTGATTGCACTTCAAGTCTAAAGTTTACATTTTAATTGTTTGGCACTGACTTTTCCTCATTGGTGTTTTATGTTTTACTTAGTTGTGTTTTACTCCCCTTTTCATGTGTATTGATGTTACATCACTGCTAGTGCTACCTAAAACAGAAAGTGCATTTTTATACTGAGAAACTGTGCCTTGAATATTTTATTTTATTTAGCAAGAGAGTGCAATTTACTTGGTGAAGAAACCAGTGTTAACGTTTGTTGTAGAGTGTAGGCCTACCCACTTGAACACTGAGGAAGCCATCTCAACATTCCTGTTGAATTGTTCATTCAGGGATTCATGCAGAATTAAAACCAGCTTGATGGCATTTTGGTCTGTGACTCCTTTTTATTTTAGTTTGTGTTACCTTGTAGGTGCTTGGACTGTTAAGTAACTTGAAAAATAACCATAATAACCGACATGAAAAAATATCGTGATAAATATCGTCTATCGTGATAAATATCGTCTATCGTGATACTGCTTGAAAAATATCGTGATATTATATTTTTCAATGTCGCCCACCCCTACCGTTACTACATGACTGGTACTTTATCTCATAGCAACTGAACCATCTCCATGACAACTGAGAAACTCCCTCTTCTGCAGAAGGCCAAAGGATGTGGCAGGAAGATGCTACTTATGATTACTTTCCATTTTGTTTTAATTGTGAAAAAGTGGATGTTGACTTGGATCTCCATGTATGTTTTGCATGTGTTCCAGAGTGTTTGATAGAAACACATGAAATACACAGAGGAAGGCTTTAATCCCTCCAACCAACTTCTATTGTTTTTTCCTTGTTTCTGCTGTACTCTTTTGTTTATGCCGCTCATTTCTCCAAAGTTAAAGTAAACTTGAATAATGTGCTTCATTTCAATGTCATAATTAAGTTGATTGTTCTTTGTGGAAGCTCCAGTCAATGAGCATTAACTGAGTTTTAAACATCACTTTAAATGGAAGATTTAAAGTGATGTTTAAAACTTCCATTTAGGCTCCGCCCACTCGATCGGATCGGCCGATACTGATTCCAGCGATCGTCCCCGAAATTGGCGATCGGAGCATCCCTACCGGTTAGTAAAAACCATGAATTAATGCTTGACAAGTCTGCAGACAGACGGCAGGCGAAAAACCTTTTAAAATGTGTGTTTTCTAAATGGAGCTTGGCTAAGCTAACGCAGTATATGCTTCGACCGTCCACACTCACAACAACGGCCTACAGACATAAATAAAGCAGCGACTGTATTCGCCATGACACAGTCTGTGGTTTTTACTTGTTTAACTTTTGGCTAGTTTCTGAACAGATATGAGGAGCTGTGAGCTCTGAGTGCTAACAGCTAACGGTTGATGTTGGTTTTGTGTTTCAACGTCAGTGACGGCAGACTGAGATCCTCACCGCCGATTGGCTGCCGCGAGATCTCGTCATGCGAATTTGACGCTCGAGTTGAAGTTTTTTTAACTTGAGCGTTTGTCGAGGCCCCCTTCAATCGCACCGCGGCATTGGCATCAACCGCTTCATGCACGCCGTCGGAGCTAATTCGCACCTGTCCGCGTAATTGCGCTGCCCCCAAAAATCGCATCTGGTGTGAGCGCACCATTAGTTGTTATGTCTGTCTTGGAAAGTGTATAATAAAATAAAAATATGTAATAACAAGATACATTTTTTCAAGAGCGTCCATACATGGTGACTATGCTAACAGTTGAAACTATGAGATTCTGTAGTCACTGTACGATAAAGTGCTGACTCACCGTGTCCATGCCGTCATGGCTGTTGGTGAAGAGGATGGGTTCTGGGACTCTGAACTTGATCTCTGAGTGGATTTCTTTCAGGTCAGTCACGTTGAGAATCGGCTCCTGGAACACCGAGGGAAAAGGTCCAAAATCAACTCATATTCATGGCATACAAAAATATAACATATACTATTCACTTTTCAACAAATGAATTGGCATTGTTGCTCTACAGGAGACAGAGATGCTTCAAACTAAGGACGTTTGAATATAAAATAAAACCTTTTAATAATTCTGATTAACATTCTAGGGCTTGTTATTTACTAAAACAGACCTTGATTTGATATCATTTATGGTTCCTAAGGGGAAATGAATTCCACTCTGCATGTTCTAGTCTAGATCTAGTGTGTTATCTGAGGAGAAAATCTGATTCAGACTCAATTAATATTCATTATAGATAATTAAAATCGGTAAAATGTATGCGTTTTAGATTTGGCCAAAAATAAAGTCATTAAGAATAATTTTGGATTCACCTGGGAATCAACATTAGTAAATTAGTCATTTTTTACCAGCAATATTCTGTTGTCATGTTCAAATTAACAGTTGCTTTTATGATTTGATCTCTTTTCCTTTTCTTCATATGCATCACATGATAGATGCATTTAGTGAGGTAGTGTTAGGTGCCGCACAAGACGTGACCTCTGACGAGAACGTGCACCGAGTCTGAAGAGATGCCACTAGGGGGAACTACTGCCGTGGTACCAGTGTTCTTTGAATCAGGCTCTCTGCATTGTCCTGCCAGCTAAGTAAGGGATAATGTGCTGCGACGCGGTCATTATGGGGAAAAGAACACCGACAGGCTGATCAGGAGCCCGACGCGAAGCGGAGGGATCTAGATCGGCATGAAGGTGTTCTTTTCCCCATAATGACCAAGTCGCTGCACATTATCCCGCTTATTACATGGCCACATTCTCAACAAAGTAACGTTATGACTCCCAATATTAATTGAAATGCTTTTATGGATTTAGAAAATGATTTTATTGATTTAAAAAATAGTTGTATGTATTGATTTAAATTGACATGCATCCGCGAAGAAAAATAGTCCGATGTTACTGTTTGAACTAACGTAGCAACGGCAGGAACTGCTTCGATAGCGTTTTTGAGGAGCTTTCTGATTACAGATTTGAAAACATCGCTGCTTGCTTTAAAAGTAGCACAATTCATTATGTCAAACCTTGGAAAGTATCTCGATATCCCTGCCCTGATGCCAAAGTAACTGCACACTGTATGTTTTGCCATTTGATGTATATGTCTGGACCGCTGCGTAAAAAGGAGGGTTTCTGCCCGTTACTTCTCCGCTGTTTTCTTGTCCCTCTTGTCTTTTTCTTTTCTTCACTGGGGACTCATCAGCCACTAACTATTACTCCAAATTACTGTGCTCTCCAAATATATTAAAATGAATGTTAAAATCCTCCATGTTGCTATCACACGACAGCGGAAAACTAAAGACAATCAGACAGTTTGCTTGCTTTTCAAACTGTTACATTTGAAAAACAGTGAGAGCGTCTCTTGTCAGTTTGAAAAGCCAACGGTAGGACCTGCTTGCGTTTTTGAGGAGCTTTTTGATTACAGATTTGAAAACATCGCTCCTTGCTTTAAAAGTAGCACAATTCATGATGTCAAACATTGGAAAGTATCTAGATATCCCTGCCCTAATGACAAAGTAACTGGCAAGTGAATATGTGTTGCCGTTTGATGTCTATGTCTGGACCGCTGCGTAAAAAGGAGGGTTTCTGCCCCGTTACTTCTCCGCTGTTTTTCTTGTCCCAGTTCGAAAAGCAAACTGCATGCAGTTTTAGTATGCATGCAGTTTGCTTTTCGGCCCAACTGTATACAGTTAAATCGACCGGACTTCTTTCTGAAGATGTGAGCGTCCTTAACAACGGTCAATAAGTCCTTGACAGCGGTCTGTCTGTTCGGTATTAACAACGTGTCACGTGTTCTGAATTGACCAATCAGAATCGAGTATTCAACTAAGCCATGTAATAAGGCAAGATAAACGGGCTCTGACCAATAGAGGGATGCAAGAACACATTCTAAAACCTGGTAACCAGCCAGCATTTAAGCTCTTCAAAGTGAAAAGTTTTGGAACATGTTTTTGGTTAATTACCTGAAATAGGTATGTGGTTAACACAAGCTGAAGATTTGTTTTTGTTCTACAACACAACATACGTCAGTAAATACCCCACTGGGGAATGTTTCCGAAGCTTTTAAAGGTCTTAAAAACAGCAGATGCTATCGAGTGTCCAAATGAGACTAATGTCATCAAATCGGACATTAGCCACCTTTAGCTGTGGGATATCGTTTGTTTATTGCCTCGCGTTAGCTTTTTACTTCTGGCTTCAAAAGTCATAAAAGTGCTATTCACTTGTGGAGATGATCCTGCTGAACAAATCGTGTATGTATGATAAAGGTGTGTTTGCCACAGATCTTTGTTTGTCTCGATATCCGATGGAAAGATCCCATAGCTTTTTGTCAGGGAGCTCTTGATACTAACTTCCGTGTCGGCCATCACTGTACCTCTTTATCTGCATCACGGCTCAGCTGCTCAACCATGTGTTGCTATTACAGTGAACTTATCGTTACCCTCAGTGACCACAGAGGGCAGTCATAATGCGTGATTCTACACTTTATTCAATTTCAGTTTGCGGTCAGGTCTCTCACCCTGAGAAACTGATCCAACTCCAGGAGCTTTTTCGGGAAGAAGCAGGCGACCAGGTGCTCAGCCTACAGAAACAAACGGGAATAAACGTTGACTCATTAGAATAACATACTTTTCCCAAAGATTGTTACAATGAAGCATAAAGTGAACCAGAAAGCAGACATACAGTGAAAGACAGATAGAGTGACCAGAGGCTCAGGTGTGTGATGTCAGACACTTACCTCACTGCTGATCTGAGTCCTGAACGTCTCCACCTGCCAACACATTGGAGGACAATTAAAACAATCGATCAGAATCTAAATACTTAATTTATCCAAGGAAAAACTGGGCTATGTGACAGTGGCTCCACCTTCGTTAAATAAACCAAAAATGTAAAAAAAAAAAAAAAATGTAATAATACAAATATTGACAACAACATAAGAAGCTAAAGTGAAAAGTCCATTAAGATAAAATACAAATAATTAGAATAAATGTTTTAAAGAAACATAAGAAGTTAGAGTAAAGTGTCCAATAATAGATCAAATAAAATGCATATATTTATATAAACATAAGAAATTAAAGTGAGAATACGCAATAAAAAGACATTTGATATTTGATAGACCTGATACGTTAGAGGAAAATGTCCAATAAACGATCAAATACAATTCAAATAAATATGTTTATAGCAAACATTAGTAACAATTTAATTTTTATAAACCTCAAGGGTATACTAAAATAAAAAAGATGATGTAACATAATATATACTACATATGTTTCTATATAAACATAAGAAGTTATAAAGGGAGAATGTGCAATACAAATATCAAATAAAATAAAGATATTGATGTAAACATAACAAGTTAGAATAACATTTCATATAAATAGATCAAATACAATATGTATATAAACAAAATAAGTAAAATTAAAAGTGTGCACATTGCACTACATTATTTAACATGTACATTAATACAATATGTACTGTGATGTATAAGTATTAATACAACACTAATGCTGAGTTGCACAGTTTAATAGGGTTTGGATGCATGAAGATAGTCCTCCATGCATTGTATATGAAATAATGCAGTACGGTACTATCAATATAAATATTTTGTATTCGAAAAATTTCGTAATACTAACAAACTACAACCATGAAATGCTCCCACAGTTAGATTGTTAAATATAAGCAATTAAAATCAGGAATAATGTAATATTCTATCATAATATAATACTTTCAAAAGAGCCATGGTCCATAATGGGTGCTTTTGATACTTTAAGTACATTTAGCTGACAATACTTCCATATTTCTACTCAATTCAGGCCTATCAGTTGTCATGAAGTGTTTTCGGACCAGCGTATTCTACTTTTACTTAAATAAAGGATCCAAGTACTTATTCCACCACTGCCGTTAGTGTTCTACCATCGTTGTTGTTGGGACACATGGACATTATGCAATATGTTACACACTAAAGGTAAACATTATAATTTAATAAAAAGCTATCTAATATAATATTAGTAATGTTTACTTCCGCCGAGACGCAAACGAAGTAAAGAAAAACGTGTTAATGCTTCAGTGAGCAGAGCCAAGGACTACTGTTGTAAAACTTAATGATATTACAGGGAGCCGCTAAGAAGCACATTAGTGACCGGCTTGGAGCCTCTACAGTGATACAAACACATGTGGAATGTTCTCGGTGGATCCACACACTCACTTTGCTCTTCAGCTCGCGGTCGACTTTCAGTAAAGATGACATGTTGTTGAATAAAGGTGAAGAAGTGTCCAGGAAAATAACCGTTTACTGCTGCTCCAGATACACCGCATGCACGGCGTCAGGACAATGACGCACTCAGAAAGCGACACGTGAATTCAATGTGCTTGTTTTTCGAAATCCTCAGAGACACTTTTCCGTCAGCGGGATGTAGAGCCGCCCCTCCCAGACGCAGCAGTGAATGAAATCAAGCAAACCCCTTCTTCTTCTTCTTCTTCTTCTTCTTCTTCTTCTTCTTCTTCTTCTTCTTCTTCTTCTTCTTCTTCTTCTTCTTCTTCTTCTTCTTCTTCTTCTTCTTCTTCTTCTTCTTCTTCTTCTTCTTCGCTTCACTTCAATTCAAATGGTTTTATTGTCATGACATCTGCAAAACAACTACGACATCTAAACACATATGTTGAACAAAAGCAAGAATAATATGTTTTCTTTACGAGGAAAATAATATACTTATTGAACATGAACTATAATTAGTTTTTGTTTTTTAATCACAGAACAATAGAAAAAGTGAAGGGGAGTTATTGATAATTGTGCAGGATAATGGTGATAATACATTTGTATAATACATGAATAAGAAATGTAATAAGAAAATTATAACAGGAATAATGAAGAGCAGCTGATTTGAAAAAACAAACTCGAGAGGCGGCTGAGTGACCGCAGTGCAGAATCGCTGTATAAATCTCCTAACAATGTTGTCCATTTTAGACAGAGGCTTATTATATGTACAGCCCTTAATAACATCCATTTTCTGGGCTCAATGTGTGTCTTGTCCGTTTTCGTTGTGATCGCTAAATTCACATTCCCTTTGTTTATAATATTATCAGCGCTTTTGTTTTGAAATCACGTCAGTGAGTTTTGCCTCGCCCCTCGCTCCAATGACCATTAGGCCATTTAGTATGGCAAAAAGCAAAAAGGCCTCTCAAACGCTCTTCCGTTTACGTGTTTAATAAAGAAAAACAATTGGACGGTAGATACACGGATTCAATCCGTGTAAAAAAGGAAATCAAATTGTTATAATAATGGGTGATGTAATGACATACATTATGAGGTCCTTGGCACTCATGGGTGTCTCCTTGGGTCATTTTGTGATCATGGGGTATCATTCTTACAGCATCAGGACAATATCATATGGAGTCAGACACTGGTAATATTGATGTGTGTTTTGTCTTTTTGTATGTGATATGGACCTTGAGTCTGGAATAAAGATTGGAATTACTGGAAGTGTAATTGAGGCTGCTGCGTTGACTGGGACTGGTGGAAGGATGAGGCTGATGAGACTGAAGAATATGTGAGGAACGAACTAGCGGCTGAGAAATAATCATATATTAAAAGATAAGAGGCCAACAAGAGTGACGTCAGTGTGTCAGTGTGCTGAAGGATAGTTGTGACCAGCTATCCAGGCCATACTCTAAAGACTTTCCAAGGTGTAAAATGCTGCTGCCGGAGTACTTACTGGAAGTATTGCTGATATCATGTCTACCATCCTCTTAAAATACTCTGTCCAATAATATCAGCCTCATGAAGAAAGGTGTGTTAACGCTTATTCAACATAGCAGAGAAACATGCATTCTTGTTCTCAGGAGGGGACATTGACAGAGGAGTACTGGAAAAGTACTTCATAGTAGTACTTGTGGGGCTAGTTTCACTAGTACTTGTTCCAACAGGAACAATCTCACGAAGAACTAATGGCAACAAAAAATAATTCCATCATCAGTTTTGCCCCGCCCCTCGCTCCAATGACCAGTAGACCATTTTGTAAGGTAAAAAGCAAAAAGGCCTCTCAGACGCTCTTCCGTTTACGTCTTTAAAAAAGAAAAAACAATTGGACGGTAGATACACGGATTCAATACCATGCTGGGCATATTGTTACGGTGTATGTTGGAAGCAGGACCCAAATGCAGATATAAACAAAAAAAACCTCCTTTATTTCAAGGCTAGGATATAACAGACAAAACAGAACACTCACCGACGAACTAGTCATGATACAAGACGAACCGACAAAGACAGACAGAAAAACCAGAACTTAAATACACACAAGACTAATCACACAAACAAGACACAGCTGAGGAGGGAGGAGAAAACACAGGGACACCAGGTGAACACAATCGGGTAAATTAGACACACCAGGGAAACTAACGACAGGGAACCACAGACAGATTTAAACAAGACAAAACACAACGCAGACAGAAAACCAAAAACAGATCTAGACAAGACAAAACACCATAAAGACAGATCGTGACAGTACCCCCCCCCCCCTCAAGGGACGGATCCCAGACTTCCCAAAAAAAGACTCGGGCGGATGGCTCGGGGGCAAGGCAGAGTTCAAGGAGGGGTTCTCGGGCGGACGGCCCGGGGGCAAGGCAGAGTTCAAAAAGGGGTTCTCGGCACAGGACACAGGGTTGGCAGGACCCCCGGCAGCAGAGTAGTCGGCAGGGCCTCAAACGGCACAGGACATAGGATTGGTAAGACCCCCGGCAGGAGAGTAGACGGCGGGACCTCCAACGAGACAGGACAAAGGGTTGGCAGGACCCCCGGCAGGAGAGTAGTCGGCGGGGCCTCCAACCGGACAGGACACAGGGTTGGCAGGACCCCCGGCAGGAGAGTAGTCGGCGGGTCCTCCAAAGGCACAGGACACAGGGTTGGCAGGACCCCCGGCAGGAGAGTAGTCGGCGGGGCCTCCAACGGCACAGGACACAGGGTTGGCAGGACCCCCGGCAGGAGAGTAGTCGGCGGGGCCTCCAACGGGACAGGACACAGGTTTGGCAGGACCCCTGGCAGGAAAGTAGTCAGCGGGACCCCCAACGGGACAGGACAAGGAACTGGCAGGATCCCCAGCGGAACAGGACACAGGGTTGGCAGGACCCCCGGCAGGAGAGTAGTCGGTGGGGCCTCCAACGGCGCAGGACATAGGATTGGCAGGACCCCCGGCAGGAGAGTAGACGGCAGGACCTCCAACGAGACAGGACAAAGGGTTGGCAGGACCCCCAGCGGAACCTCTAACGGTACTTGAGTAGGGACTTGAGTGGGAACTCGAGAGGGAACTCGAGAGGAAACTTGAGAGGTAACTCGAGAGGTGATTTGAGAAGGGACTAGAGAGAACTCGAGAGGTGACTGGAGAGGGAACTCGAGAGGAGACTGGAGAGGGAACTCGAGAGGAGACTGGAGAGGGAACTCGAGAGGAGACTGGAGAGGGAACTCGAGAGGAGACTGGAGAGGGAACTCGAGAGGAGACTGGAGAGGAGACTCGAGAGGATACTCGAGAGGATACTCGAGAGGGGACTCGAGAGGAGACTTGAGAGATTACTCGAGGGGTGACTTGAGAGGGGACTCGAGAAGTGTCTTCAAAGGGGACTCGAGAGGAGACTTGAGAGGGGACTCGAGAGGGAACTTGAGAAGTGTCTTGAAAGGGGACTCGAGAGGGAACTGGAGAGGAGACTTAAGAGGGGACTCGAGAGAGAACTGGGGGAGTGACTTGAGAGGGGACTCAAGATGGAACTTGAGAAGTGTCTTGAAAGGGGACTCGAGAGGGAACTCGAGAGGGAACTTGAGAAGTGTCTTGAAAGGGGACTCGAGAGGTAGCTCGAGAGGAGACTTGAGAGAGTTGGTTTGCCAACAGAACACGGGGGGCTGGAGTCGGGAGAACTGGGACCAGAACCATGGCTGCTGGGGCTGGAACCATGGCTGCTGGGGCCGGAACCATGGCTGTGTGGGACGGTTCTGTAGCCGGAACCATGGCTGTTGGGGCTCGGGCTGCTAGCCTGGCCTTGCGACGACTCCTCTTAGCAGCCGCCTGAATACTCTGTGGACCTCCATAAGCCAGACGAGTTCCGGAATACAACTCCTGGACAGGAGCAGGAACTGGGGAAGAAGCACGGGTTGACTTCAGGCGGAACCCACCAAGGCGTATGGTGCCAGGTTGGGAATTGGGAGACATGGAGCTAGCATGCCTGGGGCTAGCAGGCCGGGAATTACATCCAAAATCCAGTCAGGTAAGAACTCAACATAAAACATAGTTTCTCTGCTGCCATCTGGTGCGCCTCTGCCAAAACAGCCTCTCACTGTTGAACTCCGGACGCTCCCCTCCATTCACCATAGCTGCAAGACAGCAAGTAGGTGAATGAAAGCAGCTCTCTTTCAAAAGGATCATCTGCTGGGTCCATTTCTCTGGTCGGTTCGTAAAGTTACGGTGTATGTTGGAAGCAGGACCTAAATGCAGATATAAACTGAAAAAACTCCTTTATTTCAAGGCTAGGATATAACAAAGACAAAACAGAACACTCACCGACGAACTAGTCATGACACAAGACGAACCAACAATGACAGACAGAAAAAACAGAACTTAAATACACACAAGACTAATCACACAAACAAGACACAGGTGAGGAGGGAGGAGAAAACACGGGGACACCAGGTGAACACAATCGGGTAAATTAGACACACCAGGGAACCTAACGACAGGGAACCACAGACAGATTTAAACCAGACACAACGCAGACAGAAAACCAAAAACAGATCTAGACAAGACAAAACACCATAAAGTAGTGATGGCGAGATGAAGCCTTATGAAGCTTTGAAGCTTTCCAGCCAATTGGTTCGCAACAGGGTTCATCTCATGAGGCTTCATCATGGGCTTCATCTGAACACAAACCCCCCTGCTGGTCAAAGTGTGTAAAACAGGCAGGTTGGACATCTCAACAGTGTGCTGTATCTCATACCGAGTTCCCAATGAGTAAAGCCTTAGAATAACTCTAAACAACGAACATTAAATCATATGTTCATGTTAACAATATTGTATTTATTCCAGTTTAATGATTGTGATTGAAAAGCCTAAGGAGGCTGGTAAACATTGCAAAGAGGGATTTGTATTCCTTAATAATATTCATAAACTTGTTGTAGCCTGAGAAAGGCTAAACCATATCAAAGAATACATTTATTAACTACATTATCTCATTTAGCTGTAGCTTTTATAAACAACAACAAATACGTATTGTTCAGTCGTTGAACCAGAGACCCTGCAGTCATGAGTCAACTGCTTTCCAGCTGAGCCACAGCACACACACTAAAGCTCCCTGAAAACACTGCAACATATGTATTCCTGTATTTATTGATGTTTTTATTCCTACATTTATTTATGCTTGTATCTATTTATACTTATGACATGTTCCGACCTCTATGAGTGAGGGTCTGAGCTCTCTTGATTCCATCGTGTCACCGGGCCCGGGTACAGGAGGGGTAATATGGTTCTTATTATACATCCATGGGTATTATGAGCGTAGTGGTTCAACGGTTCAACCGATCTGAATGGCTTCCTGAAGCAGTCATGTGGTGTCGACAGGCAGCGAGGCTTCGTTTGTCATCGATGACGTCACTGGCCCAAAACGATACAAGCCTCGATACAAGGTTCACAAAAAGCTTCGGGGATTACTCGACACACGCTCCGAAGCCTCGGCGCAATACGTAACATCACTACAAAACACCATAAAGACAGATCGTGACACATATATTGTTATTGTCAGTTAATTTGTTCATGCATGTAACATCATATGATAGCAGGGTACATGGTTGTGCTAATGTAGTTATCTGAGATAATCACAAATGTTTCATATAACAGTCAGTGAAATTCAGAGAACATCCCAAGACTATATGGACATGGGATGCTGTGGCTGTGGAAATGCTCAGTCAGGGTTTCATTCCATGTAGGTCACACAGAATGAAAAGCCAGCTATTGACCTAAACGTTTGTCTGAATTATATGAATGTATGAAGATTAGAATGGTTTCTGAAACAATGCATTTTACAATTGTCCCTAAAGATGGTAAGAAGAACCCCTTTGTTGTGCCTCTGAGTTACAACAACTGGGCACCATGGATCGGCCACAGACCAGGCAGTCTGACCTCATCCTGAACACTGCATTTCAAAAGATCCCTACAACTACAATGTCAGATGACAGTGAGCACCTGGAGGTCACTGAGGAGCGGCTTTCTGATGAGATCATGAATTTCAAGGTGATTATAATGTGAAATAGTTTGGAAAGTGCACCATGCATGTGATTAAAGTGTACTTTATTTGCAGAATTGGCAGGTAGAGGAAGTAAGGGCACTCTGCAATAAAAGTGGTCTGGACACCAAAGGCTCCAAGACAGACCTTGTTCTCAGACTTAGAGATATGATGTCCAATAGAGTGACTTATAACAAAGTCTTTGAGACAGTTTGGGGGGCCTCAGGTTAGTGAAATAACATCATAATTATATTCTAAGATGATTCCACCTGTTCATATTTCTTGATTTGCATCGTTTTTTACACGGATCATGGAGTTATGTATTTGAACACATTTCATCCCCAAAGATCCCTCCTACCATCGTGTTAATAACTTAGACCTCTGCTTTCAGGTGGCTGGGCTGATACTTGCCCATGTGGGGTTGTCTATTCACATTGAACCTCAGAGCAGAGAGCCCACGGGACAATGTGGATCTGTTGCTGTCGTGGAAACACTTTCCCAATGTCACTGTGTATGACTGTTCAAGGGGAGTGGCGGTGTGTGGTAACCGTCGACAGCCAGAGACATGTCAACCTTTTCAAGGACGGTTAATGGAGCCTACTCCGGAGAACACGAAGCAGGCTTCAGAGGGCAAGCTTCATGTGAATATGCCATGGTTGAAACACCCCAAAGTTCCAACAGATGAAAATGGCCACCCTCTCACTGGTTCTTCGGAGCATTATGCACTGAGTGATGTATTCCACCAGGGGAACAGCAACGATGAAAGGGATGTTCTCACAAGGATAGAGCTTGTGCCAGAGCTGGCGGGGCGCATACACAGTCAATGTGCGGAACAACTGTTCTCAGGAATGAGGAAAAACAATTACTTTTTGAACATGACAACAGCCTCAACACACATATATCTGCACATAAATATACTGCACCACGACGATGTGACAACAAACAACAAAGCTAAAGAGCAATACAGAAACATCATCCCAGCAGATGTGGAAATGCAGCTTGATGTCAACGGGAGGATATCATTAGGTGAAGCATTTCTTAGAATCATTATGTTCTTGTTCTTTTATGTGGTTATCTGGAGAACTAATATTATTTCATTTCAACAGCTCCTCCTTCACAAGTTGGGATGGCCACTGCATCTTCAGAACACCACGGAGATGGTCAGGAGCAACAGGACTGTCAGTTATCTGCTTGATATCGTATACAGTATTATATTACTGTATAAAGACATACATTTTGTGTTGTTGATTTGTTATCAAGTGAATGATGCCAAGGACCAGGGAGACTTTACTAGTATCAACACAGTTATGGCAAGCACAGGTTGCTGGGGACAGGAGCTTCAGGAGGTTCAAAACAAACAAGTAAAGTGAACTAGTCAGCAGTTCAAATATTGTATGTTGCTAAATATGACTTAAAATGCCGGTTTTCATTTTCTTTTTTCTTCCTTTAGCTGGCACAGGTTCTGGACAAGACCCAAAGTCCAAACACACATCTAGCCTTTGTGAGCAAGATGGCTCTCACGCGGTCAGATCTTTGGAGTAGGGTTTGGCTAATGACATGGATGGGATGGTAATCAGAGGATCACGCTCTTTGTTCTTGTACTCTTTCTAACTGATTTTGTTTTAATTGTTGGCACGTTTCATGTACTCTGTATTTTACTGACTGTGTGTTTGTATTCTGCCAGATCCTGAACAGCTGTCTTACAGTTATTGAGAAGGTATTGAAGCTGTTCTAAAATATGTAAATATATGTATAAAACATACTATATTATATCAAACAATTATAAGATATTACATTATGAAACTACATCTGTTACAGAGAGTAGATGGCGTTGTGCTGCCAACAGCCATGTTATAGCTGCCTGGTTTCCACCATCTTCCACCATCAATCCGATGCAACACCTGCCGGTATCTGATCATGATTATCCATGTTGCTGCTCCATGTTTCGTACCAACTCATTACTGAAGTCACATCAACACAACTGCTTTTTGCTTTTCCAGGAAAAAGCAGCAAACCTCCAACGGCTTCTCCTTCCAGTGTGGGAACCTGGACACTGGACACTGGACACTCTGTGTGAGTACGTGTAGTCTTTGCTATTGTTTGTTTACTGTACAATGAAGTTTGCCATGCCGCAAATAGTGTTTCTATCTTTAAATTCAACGCTTCATTTAGTTGTATAATACAGATCCTACAACTTTATAATATAACGTTTGTATGTCAAAGTATACCTGTTGATATTGGAACGTGTGATATTAACAGATACTGAGGCCACAAGCTAGGGAGATTTTCTTTCTAGATCCCCTCCGTGGCGCTGGCTGGAGAGATGATCATCGCACCAAACCATTCAGGTCTTTTGGCGCACAGTTCCATCACATCCGGACAGTGCAGTTCTGTTTCAGACCACTTGTCTATCTTTTTTTAATCTATGGCTCTGTTTTATTTGAGCTAACATGGGATGCATTGTATTAAATAAAAGGCATTGAACAGAACCATAGATGCCACTTGACAGCGGGGCTGTTCTGTTGAATTAAACAGTGTTCAACAAAGTTGAATTAAATTGTACTTATTCTAATCTTTCACATGCATTGTGTTCACAGACACCTTGCTCAGATCTTGTGCCCTGGGCCTTGGGTAAGTCTTGGTGTGGATGATGTCCAGGTTAGATTTGTTAAAATTATTCTACTGAAGAGTATGATGTAATTGTCATTTTTGACTTTTCACACTACAGGGCCTACCAAGACAAGGGTTCTCGAACAACTGTGGGGTGTTTGTTTTGATGGTAAGATACTGGATATACAGTATACATATAGTAGTCCTATGTTTCTGTTTATAATAATGTATACAAATGTATAATGCTTTCAGCATGCTATGCACTCCATCATTGCTCATAGTTTGAGACATGCTGTGATTTATTCATATCCAAAACAACATTCACGGAGGAATATTATTTGTCAATGAACACCATAGCATCACAACAACCTAACATAATATACTATTTCTTTATTTACAGTACGCATTTTACATTGTGGCAAGAGCCCAATTTGATTTCAATGAGGTATGTAGAAATAAGGGTTTCATATTTCAGTTTTTCATTGATATCACTTGTGGATACAAGACTTTTCAGGACATGAGTTGTTGACCCATCTGGTTGTGTGCTTTTTATATTCCAAGACAAACATGCAGCAGATTAGCCACTGGTGGTGCCTAGTTCTCCTCAAAAACTTTCCCATGCCGTATGTTTCTTTAATTTTACAATTTACATTTGCATTCTTGAGACTATTTGTTACACTGTAACCTGACTATATCATTTTTAATGAATGTTTTTAATGTTTGTCTTTCATTCACCAAGAGCAACACACTCTCACTCCCTAAGCGTCCAGGAGCGACGTTTGGTCAGTCTCCGTGGCGTCCAATTGTGACGCTCCTAGGCTCCTTCAGCGTCATAAAGGGACGCAAATAGCTTTCAACTGATTGCAATGTATTCCCATCTGCGTCGGGATTTGACGCTCATGGAAGCACGGCATTCGTTTGTGTCGGCTGCCCTTAAAGGCAATGTGAGCGTCCATTCCCATTGGATAACGGAGAATTGTACACCCGGATGTAAGTATTCCTCTTACTGTCGATTGATTTTACAGTGATATCTGCACTACTCATCGACTAAAAAACACCAGATTATCCTTGTTAATTACACAACATTGATTGGTTTAAATTGTGTGCAATGCTTTTGTATTTTTCCCCTTCGATTCGGAGAAACAAATATTTTTTCTGAGTAAAGGATGGCACAAGACACTACACTACCCAGAATCCCCAGCTATCGTTTGGACTACACCATGTGCTCTGTTTGACAAACCCCGTGATAGTCCTCAAGCTCTGTGATTGGAGAGTGTGCTCAGTTAAGCCGATTCTCAAACAGCACTTGAAATGGGATGGAACCACCAGACTGTCCAAAACTGGATTTGAACGGGTCCACCGCGTCCCCCCTCCCCCACCCCGTCCCCAGAACTACACATGCTGGCTATTCTGTTTCGCAACATGTTCTCTATGGCACTCTACTGGGAGTTGTAGTTTTAAAAGACGTTTTCGTATTTCCCATAATAAGAAGTTGCCAGTATTAAACTGTGTACATCCCTGGAGGTTTAGGGGATAGGAAACACTCACATTTAAAACATATAATTAATAAATGGGTGAAAATGGCTTGTGCCCATAATGGGCAGTATTAATATATATACACACATGCCAGCTAAGGTCAGAAGAGCTTTATTTAACAGCTGGTCTTATGTTTGTGACCCCTGTGTTTAATTGATAACATTACATTAATTGATAAGCCTGAAACATGCACTTGTTCATAGGCACATTTTGCAAATATGGCAGTAGCCATCGATCAGCTTAAGATAAGATATACTTTATTGATCCCAAGTTGGAACATTTGCGTTACATGTGTAACAGTTAAATATGCAGTGGTGTTTATTTGAAAATCATTTAGTATAATCACACAAATGCTGTGTTTTATATTCAACAATTCTGTGTTCTTTATTTATTGATTGTTCAATACCTGACAAGGCCGGAGATGAAATATCTACATACATCTTATAAGAGTATAATACATTATGTATAATATCAGTTAAAATAAGTGCTTCAACATAGTTAACATTGCTGGAGGTATGCACAAATATTGATAGATGTCTTGTAATGCACTATTGAGGAACCTGCGACCCAAGTTTTTCATTCAGTGCAGAACTACACCACAGTTGTGTAGGCCTTAGAAAACCTTAGAAAATCTTGAAATCTTGAAAGGGATGTGCAAAATAGTCATTATATACAGTCTTTAATTAACTATTAGTAGAGAATAACGAGTAATGAATATACTTTATAGGGATCCTATTAATATCTAATAATAAAAATAATGAAATTCAATAACATGCTTTAACCACTAGGTGTCCCTTTACATCAGCTGTGCACCTTTATGGTGTAAATACAGCCTATCTACCAATTGGATCAAATATAAAAGTGAGCCGAATTAGTGTTGATACTGCAAGGAGACGTATTGTGTGAAAAGAAATGTAAGATGTTGTTTAATGGCTGATATATTTATGATCCACGTCACGTTTTCAGTTCCTCATGTTTGTCTTCTCATCAGGGCTCTATAAATACAGAACTACGGCAGATATGTAATATGTAATGCAGCCGAACCGTGTATTACAATGCCGGTATGTGATGACTTTCAAAGAGAAAAGCAAGCACACTCGGAATAAAGTATTATTATTATTTTTTTAAATGTTTTCGGTCTGTTTCCGGTATTTGTTAATAACGATGTGCTGTGAGATGTGAGACTGGAATTGCACAGGGGAAAATAACGTAGGCTATCTTTAGATGCGGATTTTGTTAAACTAATACGTTTGCGCTGTGGACCAACACTATACATTGACGGGGAAGGGGGTAGCAATAAAGATAACACCATTAAACAGTTACACAACATAACAGAAATAATATCGATATCAGCGTCCCTAGCAACCACCTTGGTAACAATGAAAACGTCGCGATTTCCTGAAGTAATCTTCGTAATAACTAGCAAACTAAAGATCATGTACATCCACTGCACACATAATCTGAAATAACAACTCATATTTCTCGCATCAAATGACATCAAAACGCATTTTAATGGCCAAACTAACTTTAAAATAGGCATTTTCCACCGAGAATAAAACGAAGTTCGACCATGTTTTCTTTTTCTGCAGGGAGAAATTTGAAGATCACGTGACATAGACGCCAGCCATCGGAATGAATGGTGAAAAAAAACGGGGTTTGTCAAACAGAGCACATGGTGTAGTCCAAACGATATCTGGGGATTCTGGGTAGTGTAGTGTCTTCTGCCATCCTTTACTCAGAAAAAATATTTGTTTCTCCGAATCGAAGGGGAAAAATACAAAAGCATTGCACACAATTTAAACCAATCAATGTTGTGTAATTAACAAGGATAATCTGGTGTTCTTTAGTCGATGAGTAGTGCAGATATCACTGTAAAATCAATCGACAGTAAGAGGAATACTTACTTCCGGGTGTACAATTCTCCGTTATCCAATGGGAATGGACGCTCACATTACCTTTAAGGGCAGCCGACACTAACGAATGCCGTGCTTCCATGAGCGTCAAATCCCGACGCAGATGGGAATACATTGCAATCAGTTGAAAGCTATTTACGTCCCTTTATGACGCTGAAGGAGCCTAGGCGCTTCAGAATTGGACGCCACGGACACTGACCAAACGTCGCTCCTGGACGCTTAGGGAGTGAGAGTGTGTTGACAAGAGAGGTCGCAAGACTGCAAGAGGCGACGGGAGGAAAAGGCAATGCAGGTAGAAGTTGTTGAATCACAAATGATAAAGTCTTGAGTGTGAGTGTTAAACATTTAACCTCTCTTTGTCAAATATATTTCAGGATGAAGAGGTTGTGAGGTTCCACAAAAGAAGCAGGCCATCATTTGAGATGGGGTCATGAGTGACCGCTGCTGGGGGGGAGCTGTTACAATCAGCTGCATTAGGTTCACTAATGCCTCAAAATGTATTAGTTGTCACGATCTTTCTGTGTTTTATTTTGTCCTGTCTTGATCTGTCTTTGGTTTCCTGTTTTAGTTTTGAAAAGTGTTCACCCCCCCCCCCCCCCCCATCTTGAAAGTCCTGAATTCAAAGTGTTTCTTAAGTAAAAGAATAGAAGTATTATCAGCTAAATGTACTCAAAGTATCAAAAGTAGTACAGTATAGAGTTGCTCTGTTCCCTGTATTACATTACCATTGATATTATCCTGTCAATAACAAATACATGGAAGAGCATGTTCATTTGTCAATACGATGGCACTTTTTTAAATATATTTTTTAAAATACTGGTTGGTATCTATATATTAGGAAATACAGTACTATATGATTTCATATATATGTTTTTTATCTGTAAAAAGTGAGTAAATATACAATATTGCCTCTGAAATGTAGTGATTATATTGAAATTAAAAAGGTATACGTTAAAAAACAAATGAAGGCCCTTTCTTGAAGTCATAATTGATGCAATTAACATGCAAATAGACATTAAAATATGCTTTGAAGTCTGTTAATGTGTTTAATTTGACTTTAAACTGTTATGTGTTATATGTTGATATGATAAAAACATTTAAACTCAAATGTAACACAAACCTTAAGGTATCATTATAGGCCTATTACCAGTATCATTATATATATATTAATAATATAAGATATAATCTGTTACTTTTGTGACTGGGTAAGTACATAACGCGGGAGTCGGGACCTCACGTGCCTCAAAGGTTGAGCCCCCGTCCACGTTGAACTGAGCTCCCGCCCACGTTGAGACGTTGAGGCATTCGTACTGCATTGAGGGGTAGGCTACTACGCATGTGTCAGGTCTATCCGGATATGTTCAGCGCAGCCTGCTCAGGGTTTACTTTAAAACGAGACTCCAAGAACTATCACTTTCGGCTTTTTCTATTAAAGGACCAATGTTGGTATTTCATGTGAACAGTTACATTACAACACCGTCTCAGGTTTTTGAGGGTGGTTTTATCTGGCAGTGAAAGGAAGAGGCAGAGTTTCTTCAAGAGTTTCTCTCAACTTTAAATCCCGGTCTTTAAGCCATGGCGTGCGAAGTAAACGGTATGTCGGGTAAGTTTCTCATTTCTAATGTACAGCTCGAGTCCAAATGAAGTTGCAGAAGTTAAGAATTGTTATTATTTTGCCTAATATTTTTATATGGCCCGCGGCTTTCAAAACACAGTACTCGTGGTTTAGGCAGGGTATGGTCATTTGAAAGTAACTAAAGCTGTTTTACTCTCCACAGATGCGAGGATAGGAGAAGCCCTGATCAAAGAGTAAGTTCCTTCACTCATAATAATCATTATAATAAGTTGTATTAGAAAAGGCCTTTAAAATATATTCCAAGGCATTTTACATAATAAAACATGCATTAGCAAGAAACAGTAACATTAAATAACCGCTCTTATAAATAGATTTCATTCAACCACAGTTAAAGACTTTTAATTATTCAGTTTACAATAATGGTCAACCAAAACAAATAAAATCAAAACATTTACCAATAAATAGGGCTGATTGGTTGATGAATCATTATGCTAGTTCTGATTTAATAGATATATTTTAAAATACAAATGTAAAAGGGTCTATTTCCTGCCACCTGTAAAGACATTTTCTACGATCACGCCCGAATGAGCATGCTAACCAATAATGAGAACCGGTTTTAGCTCTTTTTGTCTACCAGACTACCATTTTTATATATTTATTGTTGTGCTCATATATATATATATATATAAAATCTTTGGGACGATGGGGAAACAGCATTTCAGTCTCTCTGGTTGTACAACACTCAGAGATATTGATAATTGACTTTGACTAGTTGCCCTGACCTGTAACTAGTTACTTCCTCAGCCCAGTATCTAAAGCACAGCAGAAAACACTGTTGAAAACATCACATGTTTGTTAATTTTGTAACTTTCACTTCCCTTATTTTATTCAACTCTGCATGTCACCTTTTTTAATGAACAATATAGCATTTTCTACCTTAAATCAGTCGTTTAATTCCTTATCCAAAGCCAGTTTTAGTTTCAGTGCACGTTAACAGATAACGCACTTACAGTAAATCACACTTCTTTGAACTTTGTGATCATGACAGGAGATACGAAATGGAATTGGTGTTGCACCGTAAACCTGGCAGGATGCACGTTATGAGCATCCTGGTTTATCGTGATCTATTCTTGCAACACACAGTCAGCTGTTAGAAACACACCTCACACTCTGCATCACCCTCTTAGACTGTTTTAAAATGTATATTTCGACATTTACATGGACTCATGGCGGACGACAGTACCTCGATGTTTACCCCCCATGTCATTACCTGGCAGCACGATACTTACATCACCAGCAGCGGCCAAACCCTCTCTTAGACTCATCAGCATTATATCTTATTCATATGAATACGCCACTGGTATACATTGTAATAAACTATTACATATTGTAGTCAATGTGCACATTTTTACTCTCACTTCTCATGTTAATATGCATATCTTTATTTTATGATCTGTTCATTTTAATTTCTTACTTTAACTTCTTGTGTTTATATACATATGTATACTTTAAAAATAATTCTGATTCTCACTTCAGCTTTACTAATAAAGGCAGAAGTAGAAAACATTTTATTTTATAGTTTTTTGTATTTTATATATTTATATGTCTATTAATGAGAAATGTTACATATATTATTAAGAAAAAGGGCAAATATAATTTATAATAATAATATAATAACAATACATTTCATGTATATAGCACACTTTAAAAACAATGTCATCTCAAGGTGAGAATGACAGAAAATGGTCATAAAATGGTGAGAATTGTTGTCATAGCCTTAAAACTGACACAGGGTACAATAAAGTAAAAGGAGCCACATGTGTGCTTAGCTTTATTCGTTTGTTTCAAAGAAACACATACATGAATTCAACACAGACCAGACTGCCTTTTTTCCAGATACCGAGTTAAAACGGGGAAACCAACGTACTTGGGGGCGGGGACTGAGTGGAAACGGGACGCCATCTCAAACCACTGAGTTATCCGGCGGCCCCCCAGTGAGATTTTTAACGTCCTGTTCTCTTCCAGGGTCATAGAGGAGGAGCTGAAGGACATGCCCCCAGAGGAGGTCCCGCCCCTCACTCCGCTCGCTGCCAGAGTAGAGAGTGAGCAGGAGCAGAGGCTGGTGACTCAGCTGGCCAAAATGGTGTGCATCATCGGGGACCGGGTCGCAGGCGACCAGGAGCTCCGAGAGTGAGTCTCAGGGCAGAACACTGACGGCGTCCATGGAGCTGGGTTTGATATGAATTGGTGCAGGGATGATGTATCTCTTCACGCCGGCTCGGAACTTAGAACTGTCAGGTCAACAAAAAGCAATGGGATTTCTGCTTTGGTTTTTGGAATATGGCAATACAATTTAATATATGGCACAAGTTTATGATACTTGGATAGATAAGATAGATAAATATATACTTTATTCATCCAAAGCTGGTATATTGCTTTGTCACAGCAGCTTTTTGATGGTCAATCTACAAAAATGTCCAAATAAAAATATACATATTCTCAGTAAAAAGGCATATATTCAGAGGAGTATTACGCATTATAAAATATACAGAATAAATTAAAATACTATACCAATCTACTAAATATATAAAACATATACAAATATTGTACTATATACATTAAAGAATTGTCAGAGGTGTGGTGTTATTGTTTGAGGAAAGAATGACTTCCTGTGTCCGTCCTTGTGAGCTGGAGCAGACTGTTCACACGTCTTGTCCAGCAGGATCGTCTCCACATATGAACACCACACGATGCAACCAGCAGAAGTCAAAAGCTAACAGTAGGCATTAAGACGCTCTTCAAGTCCCCATCACTAAGCTAGAGGTGGCTAATGTTGTTGATGACGTATACTAGTCTCATTTAGTCCCTTCTAACAAAGAACACGTTCAAAAAATCAGGAAGTGCTAAAATGCTAACTAGTTTCCGAGTGTAGGACTCACCTGTATAACCCCTCCTCTCTTGTGTCTGTTGCAGTGTGATAGATGGGATCGCTGTTTCCTCCGGCTCTAAGCGAGACAACTTTAAGATGGTGGCCGACAAAGTGTTTGAGCATGGGATCACCTGGGAGAGGATCGCTGTGCTCTTCTACGTCGCCGGCAAGCTGGCTGTGAAGGTGGGTGAGCCTGGTAGTGCCGCACATCAGAGCTAATAAATGGTCTTCAGAGCACGGATGTATGATGCACCACATCTACCAAAGAAAAGCCCTTTACGTGTTCCTCGTACGTGTAAACCGATTTGATCACCTCTTGAGTGATTTGTTATCAGAGTAGCTTTCAGTACCAAAGCTTACGACCAGAGTATTTTAGGTTCTCACTTTCTATGCACTGAAGGATCTTTCTACGGGACACCCTGTGTTTCGAGGGAACAGGTATTAGCTTAGCTTGAAGTGACTATCCCCCCAAAAGCTGGCTCTGCTGTACTATTTAGCCTTTTAACTACCTTTCTCTCAAATAAGTGAAATTGTGTTGACTCTGTACTTTTACAAATATATTATTTGTATTTTTGTATATGTTTAATAGGATGAGGATAGTTATTCTTGATCAATAGAGTTCTGTAGGGCAGTGGTTCTCAACTGGTCAGGCCTCGGGACCCTGCACTTTTTCCTTTGTCAATAGATCGCGACCCAACATTTTGAACCACTCAAATCTATTCAACAAAAAATGGTGCTGTAATATATATATATATATATATATATATATACGCTTTTCAGCATACATTATTAATGAAAGTGAAGTACAGTGCATATATCCCTTATATCCCTCCACAGATCTAAAGTATGCTTTTAAAGAAGGTTTAATGAGATGATGGAATCAAAGCTGAACTGTATAACATAAAAAGGCCCACGTGCTGAAAACCCAACCCCAGCAGGGGGTCTGGGGGGATTCTCTAACATATAAACTACGCATTCTGGTACACTCTGAGAAGAAATAAATACATCTATTACTACCCGACCGACATATTAATAATATGTTCTGCCATTGTTTGTTTGTCACTTAGTTCTGACAGCTTGCTGCTCCTCACAGAGAGAAGAGCAAAGAGGAGATGGTCTGTGTGACTTACTTTAAATGGTGGGTAAGGGTAGATAGCCCCCATTGTTCTGTGACCTGTCAGTCATCAGACCGGGGGTCATATTTCATTATGTGTTCATGTATCTGAAGTTGTACCCATGGATGTATAAAGAGTAGTTCTACCGCAAAGTTATTCTCCGTGGGGACTTCAGGTAACAATCTTGATTCTGATTGGCCAGAAGACTCGAAGAAACATCAGCAAAGATGTTTTATTGAGAAGATGATCACTATGTGACAGAAGTTTTCAAAACCGTTTATGGTCTCTGGTACTTCCTGTCCAACGCCTCCTGCATGCACAGCGTTAGAACATCTGGCCTTCAAAATAAAAGTTTGACTTTTTTCCAAAAAAGAAACAAAAGAAAAACAACTTTTTCAAAAAAGGTTTTTCTTCACTCGCACATCTGCGACCCACTCGAAACGGGTTCGCGACCCACCAGTTGAGAACCACTGCTGTAGGGATCACATAGTTGTATTAGAAGGTTCTCTGGCTCCCTCTGCAAAATAAATTGAGGTAAACAAGCATTTATGATATTTACAATTCTTTTTCAGCAAAAATGATGTTCTAAAATAAAAACAAATGTTGTGAATGTTGCGTAAATGTAATCTCTAGCAATACAAAGCTTATGCTAGACTATTAACAAACTACATCACACTCCCATGACTTGACATCACTAAGCTAAAGGTGGCTAATGTTAGGTTTGATGATGATAAAAACATCACACATTCTTTTGTTCAGCAGTCTCAATTAGCTACTTGTTGTTAACCACCATTCTTTAGAGACATACAAGCTTCTAAATGTATGAGTGGAATATTTACTGACAAATCTATGTCGCAGAACAACACATTTGACTTGCGATAACCACAGACCCCTAACCGAAAACCCATTGGCTTCCACACGAGGGAACTGGAAGTGCAAACATCTAGAATTATGTCAAAGTTTCATTTAGAGACTTTGCAAGTTTCTTTGTGATGGTAGCATTAGGTTTAGATTAGCATGATATTAGCTAGCATGCTAAGCTAACCATCGATGGTTATCAATGATCCAGCAATGTCATTGAAATAAACCACAGTCTGGCAGCCGCTAAACCTTGTGTATGGACATTATGTGTGTGTGTGTGTGTATGTGTGTGTGTGTGTGTGTGTGTGTGTGTGTGTGTGTGTGTGTGTGTGTGTGTGTGTGTGTGTGTGTGTGTGTGTGTGTGTGTGTGTGTGTGTGTGTGTGTGTGTGTGTGTGTGTGTGTGTGTGTGTGTGTGTGTGTGTGTGTGTGTGTGTGTGTGTGCATCAGATGGTGGAGGCTCATCTCCCCGAGTCAGTGATGGAGATCCTGAGATGGACTGTGGATTTCTTCAAAAAGCATCTACTAGCCTGGATTCGGGATCAAGGAGGATGGGTATGTCGGAACTTAATTTCTTCCTTATTTCTTTTAACTTGTTGAGGGTTTTCCCTTTCCTGTAGTGTGTTATAGGGTTGAGTGCATGTAAATGGTCTGCAAAGAGGACAATCCCTGTGTTCCCTCCAGAGGAAGTTTCTCTCCCACATACTCCCCCCCTGCCTGAAACGCCTCCATTGGACTCCCTTGATTACTTACATCACTATGTAACACTCGCAGTTCTATTGGCTATTGCTCCAACACATTATAAGTGATAGGCTAAGGGGCGGGACATCACTAAGCGGTTAACCAATCACAACAGAGCCGGCCAGATAACCAATCAGAGCAGACTGGGCTCTGGTTTCAGACAGAGGGTGAAAAGAGGTGCTGCAGCACAGGCAGTATGAGAAGCATAAAGAGCTTTTTGAATGGAGACATGTCCCAGTAGAGACACTGCAGACTGATATGAAGCTGAACATGAGCAGAATAGGAACACTTTAATAAATAATAAATTCACTTGTATAATGTAAGTATATTTTACCAATGTTTATATAGTTTGTTTTAAAAATAAGTTGGTCTATAACTGTGTATAACTTATTCTGTATTTTATATTATGTTATCTAAAATAGTCTCTTGATATATAAAATAAATGTTTAACCCTGTGTATGTATATAATTATTCTTATAAACCAATTTTCCAATTTGGAATCAGATTTTGAAAGTCAGTTAGTTGATACATTTTCCAAAGATCTTTTCTAAATAGTTCTCCCGAGTCGTTACGATGGACCACAGTGTTGAACCTGTCTCTCACAGATCTACAGCTTCCCTGAGCTGGCCCAGTTGTCCGTGCAGAGCGTGTCCATGATGAGCGCGCACAGCTACGGCCTCGTCCTCATCTTCGTCGCCGGCCTGGCTATAGGAAGCATCATCACCTGGAGACTAAGCAGAAACTGAGGCGCGCACACACACACACACACACACTTTGCGACATCTTCACTGCAAGACCGTTTGAGTGTGTGTGAACGGGGTAGCAAGAGGTAGGTCACGATAGCGCGATGCAGTGATAAGTCCTAAACCCACAAATCCAAATTGAGCACTTTCGGGTTCCCTCGTCTGTTAGTCAACGTCTCTGTAATTCATGTTTGGTTAGATGCCTTAAATGGGGCGAAGCCTGCGAGCTAGTTCAGGCAGTCAACTCGAGCACTTATGCTGCATTCATACATAACGCCCCTTGCCACTCTACAACCAACCAATCAGAGTTCTCCTAATACGCCGCTCTATTTAACCTGCCAGATCTCTCTCCATGCTTTGCTTGCTGCTGCTCGCTGCCCCACCACCACCCCAGCTTCCACCTGTAGGCTCGGGTTAGTTATTTACTCATCACTCACGGTGCTATGTATATCTGTGGAGTGACGAGGCCCGAGCCTAGACGCCAAACTCAACTATATGCTGCTTCTAATAAACATGTTAAAGAAACACGTGAGTTGTCTGACTGAACTAAGATCTGTGATTAACACAAGCTGAAGAGATGTTTTGTTCTACGACCTAAAATACACAAGTAACTATATGGTGAATGTCTGAAGCGGTTACATTTCTTGAAAATGGTAGTTGCTATCGAGTGGCTAAATGAGCTGCTAAAGGCAGAACATTGCCGCCTTTCGCTTAGCGTTGGTGACGTGAAGTCCTGCGACAGTGTAGTTCTTTTATAGCATTACATTAGCTTTTTTAATTCTGTCGATTGCGTTTGCGCTTCAAGAATCATAAAATGGTTTTGATGTGGAGATTATCCAGCTGATTAAAACGAAATGTTGTGTTTTCCAGTGTTCTTATTTTTTGCAATATTCAGAAATTGAGCCATTACGATGCTTACTTCAAGGTCGGCCTGCAGCAATACGTCATCACTGCATCACTCGATATTGACACAAAAGTAATTCTGTGCTTTTGCCAAACAGATCAGAGCGGTTGTCATATCATGTCCTGATCGCATGCTGCCATGAGATGGCATCCACACAGGCTACCTTCTCTAATGTTCATCCATGCAAACTTGAAAGAATGAGTATCAGAATGTCAACCTCACCCTGAAGCTTTATCCCAGACCAAATAACACATCCTACTCAGGTATCTCATGTTTAGATGTGTCTTTTTTTCCTAATATACAGAAGGCTTCCATCTTCTTGTAGAGATATGGATCTTTAGTTCGGCTGAGCGACAGCAGTTTATTCAGTAATAAACATTTCATTATCTTAAGGGGGCATTTCCATTCACGTATACAACACTGTGCCTCAGGTAGAAACTGTATTCAATGTTAATGATAACCTGGATTATTAAATAATATAATAATAATTCACAAATAAAATATCAGTAAAAGATGTAAATAATTACTCTGTTCGCTAGAGAAAGCAGTAAAGGCTATTTTTGACATATTGATTTAATGTTTAACGCAAATAATCTTAGTCCTTGAAAAATGGTTCCCTTCAATAAGTAAACCATGATGTAACAAAAAAATCCTATTTATACCTTCTGTATTCCACTGGTTTACTGTTATGGTGATTTTACAGTTTATTTGCACAATAAAAAACCTCAAGTTAAAAGACTTTAACACGGGCAGATACAGGTTCCTTCTGTCATTGGAGAATCTTAAGAAAAATTGTGTGCATGTGAACTTTTACATTTAACAAGTGTGAATTGCACTTGTTGCCTTTGTATGGGAGCTGTGGTGGTACCTTTTACTTTTGGTACGTTTGATTGTTATACTTTTGTACTTTTACTTGATTCCAAGACTTTGACTTGTAACAGAGTATTCCACAAGTACAAGATCGGAGTACTTCTCCCACCTCTGTATTGGAGATTACAAATAAAATCATGGACTTCAAAGATTCTAAATTCTTTGTCTAGCACACTTATTTGTATTGGTTCTAGTTTTATTTAATGCAATTATTATTATTATTATAATCAGGTGCAGGGTTTCCATCTCATGTTTGTCCACCAGAGAGCGCTGCCATGTTAACGTTACTGTAAGATGTCCTGTCACAGTCATAGACTTTAAATATACTAAGGTCACAATCCACAAAAAAACAAACTAAAAGGCATCTTTTTTGAAAAACGTGTTAATATTTGTTTTTTTATATTATTTGTTAACAACCAATTTGTAACCTTAACTCTTTAGCAGGGGCGGATCAAGACAAATATTCATGGGGGGGCAAGAGGGTGGCAGGAGATTTTGAGGGGTGGCATCCCCTGACAGAAGTATATGCTGATTTAAATCGCCATCATATCAATCAATTAGGGGTGTAACGGTACACGTACCCGTACTGAAATTATTCGGTACGGGCCCTTCGGTTCGGTACACGTGTGTACCGAACGAATATAGCGTTAAACGTACAAAATTGAGAACATGAACAAAGTTCTGGAAGTAATCTCAGGTATATATCATAGAGCGACCAAGTCATTTCATTGGACGAGAGGCATACTATGAGAGCTGGTCACAGGGATGCGTTCAAATGTAGTCAGTAATTTGAGGAACTGTCGAAATGGCGAATGCAGATAAAGTTGAGCTGAAAATCCTCCAGCATCATTGAAGTCTCCGGTTTGGGAACATTTTGGTTTCGCAGTTACGTACAAGGATGACGGACAAAGACAGGTGGACCGAACCAAAGCTGTTTGTCGGCATTGTTCAACTAACATTGGTTACGCGGCTGGCAATACATCACACACTCATTTGAAAAGGCATCACCCGAATGTGAATATCACCGGTACCAAAAGAAAAAAGACTGAAGTGCAAACCCAACTCCCACTAGCATGTAAGCCTCCACCACTCGCAGAAAGTTCAGACCAAACACCAAATATCCTTATGTTGCCATGTTAGCAAAGCGCTACCTGGCTGTATCTGCTGCCACTGTCCCTAGAGAGGGTGTTCTCCACAGCAGGAGACATTGTTAGTGCCAGCAGATCTGCCATTTCAGCAAGCAATGTGGACAAGTTCATCTTTCTTTAAACAACATGAAAATACAATGACAAGCAAGTCCTAATGTCAAGCTGGCTGCTTAGGTAGTACAGTTCAAATACAGATTATTTCAGTTCATCGAAATGCTGCACCTTAATGTTTATTTTATTACATTTTGTATTTATTTGAATACATTAGTCACAGTTTAATAATAATTAAAAAAAAAATGTTAATGTTTTGTGATAATTTTTTCTGCTGTACCGAAAACGTACCGAACCGACCCGTGACCTAAAAACGAGGTACGTACCGAACCGAAATGTTTGTGAACCGTTACACCCCTACAATCAATGTTAACTTGGAAAGCCACAATATTAATATTTTAACTCAATCACATAGGTGATATTATTGTGGCACATCAGTAAAGCCTTACATATAAGGTGGCAGACGTAATTTAATGAATTTTAACTGAACAATAACTGAATGAGTTTGTCTCACTCTTAGACCAGCAGGGGAACCAAATCTATGCAGACTGCTGCAATAAGTACATTAATTAACTGTCTCATCGATGTTTGTCTGAATGAATATGATACTATTAACAATCATATTATTCCTATCAGCTGTCAATCACTGTTAATAATAATAATAATAATAATAATAGATTTAATTTGTTAGCGTTTTTACAGGTGCTCAAAGACGCTTTACAGATATAGTGAAGAACTGTTATGATTCACATATTCATTTATTATTGAATAAACTATATTTTTTGGAGGAGTTAATGATGAATGTTCATCAAGATGCTTGCTCACCCTCCTTCAAATTTGAAAAACAAGTAATGATATCATTATTGATATACAGTTACAACCTTGACTTTACATCAGAAAGAACAAACATTAAAGAAGTGACTAACTGCATCAGTTAGGGTTAAAAAACGTGTATTCAGCTAAAACATATACATCGCTGCAGTTATTATCCAGTGGAAGGTCCTTACCTACTGGCCTAGTTAAATCAAAGTGGTTACTTTCTGTTGGCTGGGCAGTGTAGTTTTACACACCGTCTTATTTTACTTTTTCAGGACTTAAAACTGTTTTTTGGGGGCAGACCCCCACAAAGAAAAAAATATATACACGCATACAAGGTTAACAGTTTGTTATTCTCATCGAGTCATCCGTGAGCAGAGCATGAAGTTGGCATGTCTATTACAGCTGAATGCGGCGATTACTATTTTGTTCAGCTGTTTGTTTTTTGCTTTCGTATATAGTAATAGTATTGTAAACGAAACATTTATAGTGTATCATGTGCTTTCATTGTATGCTGTTTTTTGACATTGCTTTTGGTATTTGTTCAACACATTCGCAGCAGTCGGTTAGCGGGAGATGATCTATAAGATTATTATGATCCGGTAATGGCTCTTCAACACCATCCTCTAGTTTAAATTTCTTCACTTTGTTTCTTTTTCTTTTCACCTTCCTTCTTTTTGTCTTTTTAGTTTTCCGTCCTATGGTCCCTTTTCTTTTCATTCGCATTCTGCGTTTGCTTTTAATTTTTCTTCTCCTTTTCATGTTGCTTTTTCTTCGTTTTTCTTTACTTTTTCTATTCTTTTCTGCTAATTGTCGTTTGCGATCTTGGCGAGTGGTATGAGATATACTGTTTCTATAAAGGTTATCTATAATACCATCTTTTAAAGAAAGATATTCTTCATATGTCATGTTATCATGGTCCTCTTTTGTCCTAAAGACCTTACATGGATATGATATAGACGAGAGCTCTTCTTCTGGGACATCCTCTCCCCTACTTTGTAACATCCAGTCATTAAGCCCGTATCCATTATCCTGGTGATAATAAGGGCAGGCTACATCAGACTTGGTTTTTCTCAGGTCCATGGCTAGTTTTTAACGGTCGTCCTTAGTTTTATATGATTTGCTGAGTGGGTGGGACATATTGCGTTGAGTGGGAGGCTTCATCTGTAGAAAGTACTCTGTTTCAGTAGATTTGGTTAAGAATCTGACTCTTAATGGCAGTTTGTCATTTTGAGGGTATTTCAGTGAAACAAGGCTGTTTTGAACATTTGACAGATTTATGCTTAAATTCTCTGAGAAAGTTACCGAAAGACACACTTTTCTTTTTAAAAAGCTGAAAAGTAGATAATGAAGTGTGCTTTGTGTGTACAGACACACAGAAAACACTGAAAAACACAACAAGAAGGACTGTAATACACATGTATCAGACACGTTCCCCTTGCTATAATGATGACAACAGTTTTTAGATGTAAAAAACACTTTTTTTATTTTTTTCACACACCAAATCAATAGTTATACTGATTGTAGCATCCCCAGGACAGTCTCCAGCTTAGAATTCCCCATATTACTGGAGATATCATGATGGAGATTTTTCACTTCAGTCAAAATATTCACGTGTATGCTGTTTTCAACACACAGATGCATTACATCTACAAACAGAGCATACAATGAGAGCACATGATACACTTTTGATGTTTGTTTCATTTCTGAGATAATGTTACAGAATGTTTCGGAAAATGAAGATTCCAGGACCACTTTAAATGTTTCGTTTACAATCGTTTCCCAATGACCCGGAATAGTACTGCCAGAACGAATGATATCCAAAATGTCTTCTAGTTTACAAACTTCAGCCATTCTTTTTACACAGGGGTCACTACTCGTTCTGTTTTCAATCGCCCCCATCATCACACTTATTAAACGGGTAAGGACTACATTATGATCAATATATACAGAGCGTTTTGCAAAGTAGTTTCCCATTTTTATTTTACTTAAAGAAAAAAGTCACTGTATCGAACAAGTCCCTGGCTTCTCCATCCAACTGCTGGTTGTTAGTCTTCTTCTTCTCCATCCAACTCGGCATGGATCTTTTCAAGTCTCTCCTTGAGGCGTCTGCAATTTTTGAGATTGTGAAGAAAAGCCTCCGAAGCGCCTTGGATCCTCCAATCATCCGTGAAAATGTCTTTATCATTAAGAGTCTGGTCGATCTCAGTAATGAAGTCGGTGAGCCAGAGTCTTTTCATTAACGCGTTGTAATTGTTTCTGAAGTAAAAATCGGACATGTCATTCAGAAAATCGTGTTGCCTCTGGCCGGGGTGACTGACTCGGCACCCGTTGCATATTTCTTCTCTGTACCGATGTATCACCCTCTCCACAATATCAACCAACACCGCTTTCACTGTGTCCATAAACAGAGACGTTTTGGCCCAAGGAGCAAATTCAGCAGCTGTAGTATTGCAAGATTCGGGTTTCCCCCATGGTGGTGTTGCTGGTGGACTCTGTTCCTGGCTGCAACTCGCGGGGGGAGTCTTGGCTTTTCTCTGCTCCATGGCTAATTTACAACGGTCGTTTTAGCGAGGTCCTTCGTTTTAGATGATTTGCTGAGTGGAGGGTAGGGCTTATTGCGTTGAATGGGGGTAGTCAATTATAGAATTGAGAGTTTTTAGAAAAAAGTTCTTTAAGCGTTGTAGCTTTTTCATCTAATCTCCAGCAATAGGTCATCATTTAAGAACAAGTAATAGTTTTGTCACGATTCTACAGAAAAAAGTCAGAAAAGTATAGTTGCGTACATCAGGGTGTATCTCAAAGTATCTTGGTAACATAAAATAACTAAAAATGTAAGTTTATCAGAAAAAGAAAAAACCTTGTTTATCTGAACAAGTGTTGCATACGCCAAAGTATGTCTAAAAGTATCTTAGTAACACAAGAAAAAGAGAAGAAAGCGTTAATGTTAACAGAAACTGGATTGTTCCACTGAAATAATAAATAAATAATTTCAAAAAGTGCGCTTAAAAAGAACAAATGTATTTTGTTAGACTATTAAGTCCACGATGGTTACATTTAACCCCTAACCCCTTTGTATTATATGTTTGTTTTCCTAATAAAGCCAGAGTCACCTGAATTAATTTAGTCTCCATACCTTTTATTTTTTACATTTTGTAACAATCTTAAAACATTTGTAGAGAACAAACACTGTGGTTAAAATGACTGTCTTTATGACGTCTCTCACACAGTTGGTATTTTTCACAAAATTCATTTTTAAACACATCTTCTTGATACAGAGACAACCCCGACATTCTTTTTACATAGGTAGAATACACAATGTCTTTCTTGAGGGGTCCTTAGTTTAAAATGCTCTGGTGAGGAGGGTGTGACTTGTTATGTTGAGTGGGAGGCAGAGTCCTCTGTAAAGGTGAGATTCTTTTTCACCAGTATAATGTCCATCGATGTCTGACTCTGTTTAAAAAGTTCTTTAAGCTTTGTAGCTTTTCCATCAATCATTTTCAGCCAAGCAGTCAATGATACCCGCACTGCTGTCTGAAATACTCCACATGTAGAATTAAAAGTCTCCAACACAAAATCATCAGAGGGATCCTTCCCCTGCGTCTCCAAATGGCTTGCACGGTAATACCATCGCCCCGATGGTCCGCTTTTAGTTTCCCAGACGGTGCTTGTTAGGACTCTTCTCACTTCTGGCAGCGGGGAAATAACTCTTTTTTCCTCCACATTGAGGGGCGGCGATGAAATCTCTTCTTTGATCTCGCATGCTGTCTGTGTTTCTTTGCTTTTCTTTGCAAATATCTTGTACACCGCTGGTTCCACTATGGTTTCTTGATGCACTACTTCTTTCGGTACCGTGGTTGCGTGGAGATCTCTGGAAGACACCAGAGTTAACACAGCCCAATCTGTTGAGGTCAGTGTCGCTTTAACACTGCGGGGTCCGTACGTTTCTCCATTCTTCAGATTGTAGAAATGCAGTTCATTCGCCATATAGTTGAATACATAACCCCAAACATCGCCATTTTTCAGATTCCATTCTTCATAAAGTTCTTCGGCTGGAGGCGTCTGAACCCGGCACATATATTGCATTCGTTTCTTGATTGGTGCTCCGGACTGATGGCTGTACGTTGTCACAGGCGTCTCGCTGATTAAACCCATATCTAAGCTTCTCTTTGGCATTTTTCTTTTTTGAAAAGTGCCTTGGTGATTGGAAATGACTGGCCTGTTATCTAGTTTGAGCGTATTTATTTTCGTCTATTTCCATCCCCTTACTTTTAAATGTTCTGGTGAGGAGGGCGGGACATGTTATGTTGAGTGGAGGCGGAGCCCCTGTACAAGTTGGAGGCTTCATGGAGTGAAATGGAGCAGAAACACACATTCTTTATGGGTATTATCCCAGTGTTCTAAATCTGCCTACCTTCCCTGCACTTTTGTGTATAAAAGCTGAAAAAAGTAGATAATGAAGTTAACCCCCTGACTCTTAATGGCTGTTTGTGATTTTGAGGCTATTTCAGTGAAAAACAAGGCTGTTTTGAACATTTGCCAGATTTATGCTTAAATTCTCTGGTAAAGTTACTGAAAAGATACACTTTTGTGTATAAAAGAGGACCACTAACATAAAGTACTCTGTTTGATGAGATTTCGTTAGGATTCTGACTCTAAAAAGGCAAGTTTTTTTATTTAAAAGACTTTTTTTTTTACAGACATTCTGTAAATTCGGATTATGTGTTTTTAAATTGTTTTATTATTTCCTCTCTTCAGAGAGACTTTTCTTATATAGTTAGTAAAAAAGTAATTACACATTAGTTCACAGTCGCTACAAATAAAAAAGAGAATATCCTCAGGTATCACTAATAAACAATATTACGACTTTCTGAGATATTTTCACACAATATACTTGTAACTTGTTTTTTTAAATAGGGCTTCAATATATTTTGCATGTCATGCATAAACACGGTGTCATCTTTCTTGAAACTGTCCGTTTTACAGAAGAGTGAAGAATAATGGCTGTTTTCTGCTTCTTCATCCTCTGAATTTTCCTGCACTTTTGTGTATAAAAGCTGAAAAAAAAAGTAGATAACGAAGTACTTTGTTTTTAGTAGATGTCGTTAACCCCCTGAGGCAGTCCAACAACTAAGCATCTGTCTCTTAACCCACCATCCCCCGAGAGCCATACTCAGCTCCCCAGGGACCTGCCTGCATAGCAAGGAGGAAAGAGCATTAACAGGCGTTTGGGTGACCACAGAATTCACCAAAGCCCTGGACCCGGGGTACAAGATGACTCGGATCACAGAGGTGTGGCATTTTGAGAAGAAAAGTGACAGCATTTTTGTATAGTATATACACACATTTTTGAAGGGTAAACAAGAAGCATCAGGTTACCCCTCAGAGGCCAGAGATGATGAGAGCAGACAAAAGTATGTAGCAGACTATCACGCTAAACAGGGTATCTTGATGGATACAGATCAAATCAAATCAAATCCAGCCAAAAGAGAAGTGGCAAAAAACTATGTCTCAACAGTTTCTGGGGTAAATTTGCCCAGAGAAACAACCTGACTCAGATTTAGGCTGAGGACGACGAGGACGAAAACGGCTAAACGCATAGGATTAACGCAAACGCAAACGGCTTCCGTCCACATGCAATAATTATCCGGATAGTGTCTGCCCACACGAGACCGCTCCGTTTAGCTCCAACCGCTGGAGAAGCTGCAGTACATATGCAGGAGCCTCTAAGTGGCGCTGTAACTTCCTCCACAAAAGCAGCGAAGAAGCATGGTTGTCATGGTTGCCCTTCTGTTTATTCTCCGCGGTGGGGGCCGAGGGAACCGGGCAGAGTTTTTCGCCAGTCAGCGTGTATTAAAGTTGAAATCTTCCGGACAAAATTATAAAAGTGCCGGTCAAAGGTCTTCTTTGTTATTTATTGAGCTTTAAAACAAATGAATAACGACTCTATATAATATAATGATAAAATACACGGAGCCTCTCTTTTTCCTCCCTCTCCTCGGACAGCGCCAGTGTCTGTCTCATGCAGCAGCTCATCCAGTAATCAGTGACCCGGCCGACTGTAAAAATAAACATATTTATAACTAGTTTAGGTAGTTTGAGAGGTAATTAAAATAGCTAAGGGTGATGATCTGACTTGAAGTGTGTGTTTTGCTGCAGCGGGAGGAGCTGCAGGTGAGCAGAGCTGCGTGTCTCCGTCCTGTCAGATTAGACTTCACTCGCGTTTAGGTCCATATCGAAAGAAAGATAAATAATCTGAATTCAGGGTGCAGTTTACTTTGACGTGGGGGTGAGCAGCAGAGGTGGGGGGAGGCGGGGCTATTGCCTCATCATTATTGCTGTAGATGTTGCACAAACAACTGTAGCATGGTCAATAGCGTCCGGAGCACGATAGCAACTCTGCGATCCGCCATTGTTGTTGTTGTTGGTGGCGAAACACTTCAGCACTGGCGCGGGGTAAGCGGAGGTGAGCAGAAGAGGTGGGGAGAGGCGGGGCTATTGCGCAATCACTATCAGTGATCTGAAAATGTCCGTATAGGGCGCACACACGGAGCTGTTTGACCCCCCAGAGAGTGGCGTATGCATTTCTATCCACCTTGGGACCCGTTATCGTTTCCTCAGTCGGTTAGTGCCGTATTCGGTCGTCCTCGTGTGGCCGAACGGTCTATATGACACTAAACAGTAACGCAAACGACCGAATTCGTCCTCGTGGGGCCGCAGCCTAAGATTGTGACCAAAACAGAAGAATTTCTTCACCTCTTGTTTTCAGCTAAACAATTTGTGTTTAATTTAACTGCGGCGGAAGACGCTGAAGCCCTGTCTCCCATTACAAGCGGTAGTTTAAGACTGGAAATGAGAGTCAGAGTACCGCTGCCCCAGACTACCACTTTAATCGTATATTCTTGTTTTGATTCGATTCTGGAGATTAAACTTTTTTAGTTTTGGTCGATGTGAGTGCTCGTATATCCTGAAATCGTTTGAAATGTTTGTTTTACTTCGCATATTGACTGGCTAATGTGTCATTTTATTTGTGTTTTACAGCTGTATTTGTCTGCCTTTCATGTCTGTGTTTTATAGGTTGTAACTTTGTACATGCTGCCCTTGGGACATATTGCGTTGAGTGGGAGGCTTCATCTGTAGAAAGTACTCTGTTTCAGTAGATTTGGTTAAGAATCTGACTCTTAATGGCAGTTTTTTGATTTAAAGACTTTTTTACAGACATTCGGCAGATTTATGTGTAAAGATTTAGTTAAGAATCTGTCTCTTAACCTACCACCCCCTATAGCCAAAACATAAAACTCTGCAGATTTGTGTGTAATTCACTCACAAAGGAACTGTAAGATACACTTTAATGGATGCATAACCTATAGTTAATAAAAGTAATTATACATTAGTTCACAAACCTACAATTAAAGAGTATGCTGGAAAACTATAATGTCCTTGAAGGGTTCTCGTTTTTAAATGATCTGATGAGGAAAAAGGTGGGGCTTATTATGTTGAGGGGTAGGCGGATCCCCTTGGAGAAAAGTCAGAGTCTTTTACAGTCAGACCGGGGGAGAAATCCTGCTCGTTCCTTCAACCTTCCTTACAGAGCCCCTCCTCCAACACACGTGACCAGAAAGAGGCTGTACTCTGAACCCACCCACCCCTATGCCCGCATTCGCTTCTTGACTGGCGCTTCAGACGGTTGACTCGGTAAGTTGAATTGTCTGTCTTTTTTTAAATTTATTTTGAGTCTATATGGTCTTACTCCATTCATTTATACAGAGGCTTTCATCAGTGTGAAATTGCACATCAAGGGCAGGCATCAAAAGCTAATTAGATTAGACAACAAAAGGGCTCTGAGGGGGAGGGGCCAAAGAGACTATCTATTCAATACATCAAAAATACCTATACAACAGAGGGGGTGTCTGGGGCTAATATAATTGCTGGCAATTACTCCACTCTCAGGGTCAGGGGTCAAATACATTAGCTATCTTAATTGATGCAATAAATGGCCTGTACACAAAAGGGGGGGTGCCTGGGGGTAATATAATTGCGGGGCAATTACTCCACTCTCAGGGTCAGGGGTCGAATACCTTAGCTATCTTAATTGATGCAATAAATGGCCTGTACACAAAAGGGGGGTGCCTGGGGGTAATATAATTGCGGGGCAATTACTCCACTCTCAGGGTCAGGGGTCAAATACCTTAGCTATCTTAATTGCTACAATAAAAAGCCTGTACACAAAAGGGGGTGCCTGGGGGTAATATAATTGCGGGGCAATTACTCCACTCTGGGGTCAGGGGTCAAATACCTATAACTATCTTAATTGCTACAATAAAAAGGCTATACACAAAGGGGGTGCCAGGGGCTATTCTAATTGGGGCAATTACTCCACTCTGGGGTCAGGGGTCAAATACCTATAACTATCTTAATTGCTACAATAAAAGGCCTGTACACAAAGGGGGTGCCTGGGGCTAGTCTAATTGGGGCAATTACTCCACTCTGGGGTCAGGGGTCAAATACCTATAACTATCTTAATTGCTGCAATAAAAGAATCACTCCGGGGGGTCTTTCACGCCAATCTGACATTAAAGGACTTAGCTCATTTGCATAAGTAGGGAGAGGTATGACCTGTCACACCACCTGTCACTTTTTTGAAGAGAAGGACATGTGTACTACTACTCACATTCAAACGTTTTATTAATTTCAGGGACCTCAGCAAAATGAAATCGTGAATGCATCGTAATATATCAAATTAAAATAGTCCTCAGTTGCATTCTTTTGTAAAAACATTCTAATAGTCCAGCAGATATGTGAAATATCTGAAAGATTGTGCTTTGCATGATAAAAACATGAACTTTGGTTCACTGTTAGAGCATGCCCTAAGGAAGATGTGTGGCTATAGGGCCATCGCATATTTGACCATTGGTTGTTATTTTCCCAGTAGCTTAGGATCTAGACCACCTAGGAACTTGATTGTGGTGGCTAATCCTACATTTTCAAGGATGAGGAATGCATTGGTACTATTTACAACATGCTGGAATGTAGCTAACTACATGTATCTGGTATTCAGGGAACAAAATACACAGTAAAAGCATCAACATATTTATTTTGGTATATGTAATATTACAGGTGTTCAACTAAATGCAGAGTTAGTTCTGAAAGCCCCTGAACTCCCATCTCCAGGTGACTGGGGGTGGGAGAGCAAGGCCACAGTTGGATGGGAAGTTTACTGGACCACATTACCAGAACTCCTCCGCTGTGAATGCAAAAAGGGGTGCTGTGGACAGTGCAAATGTGTCAAGGCAGCAATTCAGTGCAGTGCCCTTTGACACTGTGGTGGACTGTTTTCAGAACTAACTCTGCATTTAGTTGAACACCTGTAATATTACATATGTATTATGTAACATGTATTACTTCACCAAAATAAATATGTTGATGCTTTTACTGTGTATTTTGTTCCCTGAATACCAGATACATGTAGTTAGCTACATTCCAGCATGTTCTAAATAGTACCAATGCATTCCTCATCCTTGAAAATGTAGGATTAGCCACCACAATCAAGTTCCTAGGTGGTCTAGATCAGTGGTTCCCAAACGGTGTGCCGCGGCACACTGGTGTGCCGTGAGGCAAGTCCGGGTGTGCCGTGGGATTTTGTGACAACCATACGTTATTATTGCAATATACAACTACACAAAAATAATTATTTTTTAATTTACTATATCAGTACTTTGTAGGTTTATATGTACGTAATCTGCGCGACTTGCGCGTCCACATCTCCACGTGCAGTGCTGCATAAACATGGCTGAGTCAGCGATAACTCTCGAGGGGTGGAGGTGTGCCCATTATTTTGAGTTCATCCGAAGAATAGACAGGAATGTGACGGTGAGGTGCAAACTGTGTCCAGGCCAGAAGCTGTTATCCACTGCTGTGAACACCACGTCAAACCTCAACACACAACTGCAAAGAACACATGCTAAGGTGGAGCTACCGCACACGCCATTTGTTGTTTGTTTATATCACAGTCTGTTCTTCTTCTCTGTCTTCCGGTTGTTGCCTGTTTTGAATGACGAATACACACTCCCGCCGCCTGCTGGTAAGGAGAGTTATTGTACGTGCTCAGCTGAAGTCTTTGCGGTGTCTGGTTCCAGTGCAACACATGGCCAACACGCAGGAGAACACGCCGACGCAATAGCGTGAGCAGAGATAGACTGCGCAAAATATACAGATAGTAGGAGACAGAGAACAGCCATGGTCAGATAGCAGGAGACAGAGGACAGCCACGGTCAGATAGCAGGAGACAGAGGACAGCCATGGTCAGATAGTAGGAGACAGAGAACAGCCATGGTCAGATAGGAAAACATTCAGGATCTGGATCAGTCTTATGCGACAATGGAAACTGAACTAAAGAGAACATTTGAAACTTTAGCAGTCTGCGTGATCTGCCTGCAGGGAGGGGCGGGCCGGCCCTGCGACTAAAGTACGAGTAAAGTAACGAGTTACTTTATGTAGAGAGTAACGAAGTAGTGTAATATATTACTTTTTTTTTTAAAGTAATATGTAATATATTACTTTTTTTTAGTAACGACCCCATCTCTGCTGAAATGTTACATTTATAATTTGTAGTTCAGGACCATGGACAATGCAGCTTCCTTGCATTGACAGTTCTCTGTGCTGAATTTCCTTTGTCTCATTTTAATGTTGTGACCTGTCTGGTTTAAATGAGTGTGTTGCTGCTTTGATGAAGCCTAATTTGATAACGTTTCAAATTAATTTCTGAAATATTTCGTTAATAAATATTTCATGAGTAATATAGTTGTCTGTCACATTTTATTTGGCATTAGTAAATAATTATGCACATATACAGATATTTTACATGATATGAGTGATAACACGTGTTATAAGGGCTATTTTGCACAATAGGTGTGCCTTGAGATTTGTACTTGTCCTTTGGTGTGCCTTGGGCACAAAAAGTTTGGGAACCACTGGTCTAGATCCTAAGCTACTGGGAAAATAACAACCAATGGTCAAATATGCGATGGCCCAAAAGCCACACATCTTCCTTAGGGCATGCTCTAACAGTGAACCAAAGTTCATGTTTTTATCATCCAAAGCACAATCTTTCAGATATTTCACATATCTGCTGGACTATAATACAAAAATAGTATTCAGTTAAATTATCTTGGGAACATATTGAAATAATAATAATCCTTAGATCTCACATTTCAAGTATAGGAAAAATAAAAAGTGTGAGTGATTACATAAATCTTGGCAAAATGTATTTTGTTTTAACAAAACAAAGTCAGGACAAAATTACGTCCATCATACAGCCTTCCTATTTTCGCTGAATTTGTCTTTTGTATGCTGTGATACGGTTATGAACATAAAACTTTAAGGTCTGCCAATCCCGATGTTTAAGAGCTATTGGTTCTGCCTTGAAACATTTCTCGCAGTCGCTCTTCCCTGGCACAAGACAAGAAGTAATACATCGACTCATGTGTTTATCAACTGCCTGGGTCTCAGTCTTTGTCCAGGGCACTCTTTTCTGAGCAGCTTTACCTGTAAGTGAGCAGAAAAAACATTTCAATTAAACAAAAAGGCAATGTGTAAGCTATAATTCCTCTTTGCATTCACTTAATTGGGTAGTTGCAGTCACTGATTGGATAGGTGCCCCTTATGACCAATCACAGACAGGCACAAGACTATGGCTTGTATTTTCACAAGATGAGCAAACTATATTATTCAACAAATATAGCCTAAAACATATAATCCAGGTAACAAGCAACACACCTGCTGCAGCTGAAGGCAGGAAGGGACGTTGGCCAAAATGGCAGACTATGTGAAGACCTAAATTGCCAGGCTCATCACTATTTAATTACCAAGGAATGAGTATAGAAGACAACAGTTACTATTGGGTATTCCCTTTATATTAACACATGTCATTAATTCAGCTGAAACCGCCTGCAGAGTTAAACAGTCTGCAGTAACAAAAGGCAAACGGCGGTATACAGTCTGCAGGACTGTAAACCAACAACTACACTTGTCGCACCTGCAACATATGAATCATACTTTGTAGTACAGGCCTCTGGAGTCTCCAAAAGTTCTGTGGAGCTGGTATAATGAGTAAATAATTATTAATGCTAATAAAAACAACATTGCCATGTGCTGTTTTTTGTGCAGCTGTTATACATGGGTGTGATTGAAACTACTGCACTCAATAAAAGGGTGTCAGCTAACTTCAAGCCACACATATCTATATGCCACCATCTATAACAATATCTTCCACTTAAGCTGTTGTCCAGAGCATCAGCAGTTTAAAGAGTGCAAAAGGGAAGATTGATATATTTTTTGACCAATTTTTGCCAAATGTAAAATAATGTAATTAAAAAGAACATTGTAAAATGTACCTTTTGAAGTATGTCTTACAGCATGGCGATTCCTGTCCCTCTGCTGTTGGCAATCTGGATCTCTTCAGGTTCTGTGGGAGTTGATTCTCCTCAGTAGGTGTAAGAGTCTCCTCTGTTGGGTTTAGAAAAATTAAAAGCACTTCATTAACTTTACTGTAGAAATGCTGACCATAACTAATAATATTGGAGAGGAAATTGATCACACTTTGAAAAGAAAGAACACTTTTTCCCACTTCCATGACTGGTCCTATTGCTGTGACCCTGACCAAAGGTATGTCATAGTGTATATACTGCAATTGTAGCAAACTAAAGTGCTTGTGCAAGACCAAGAGTAAAAGACAGAACAACAAATCCAAAATAAAACAACTGCTAAACTTTCTTTGTGAATTTTTTATAGACTGAAGTACTTATTTGTTCTACATTAAATTACTAACAACATACCATCAACGGCAGAAGCACAGTTTCCTTCCTCTATGTTCCCGCTCCCTTCTTCTTCATCATCATCACTACTACCAATAACTCTTTCTGTTGGAGATATACCGAGTACAGGTTAAACATGGGGAAGCAATTAGAATAATTGAGAAGAAAAACATAATGAACAAATAACATACCATCTGGCCCTATTGTGATTTCATCCAAGTTCTTTCCATGAAACTCTGCTAATCTCCCTTGCTCAAGTGCCATTAGAATTTTGCTGATCTTAGCAAGTTGAAGCGTCTTCTCCGGTAGTCGATAGAATTCACGATGAATTCTGATATCGTGACCAAGAAAGTTGGCCAGCTGGTCCATTTCTGTGTCTGTCATGTTCAGCACGGTGGAGAGGGTTGCAGCATGCTTTCTGAGTCTGGTCGATGTCAGTGACTTTGGACACTTAGCACCACATGTTTTTGCAAAGCCACGCATGCAGTCTGAACCACGGAAATGTGTCATAGCTGTAGGTCTTGCAAACATATATGCATTGTCTTTTAGAACCCCACAATCCTCTCTATACTTCACTAGGAGTTCTAATGCGCACAGCATTTTCGGAGTCAGAAGAATTGGAACTGGTCTGCCTCGCTTTCCCCTGATGACAATCCTTGAGAAATGTCGGCACAGTTTTTTTTCCACTTCAGAGAGTGCCCAGTCCACATCCTCGTGGGGATCAGAAGTGTCCCTTGACAGAAATGCAGTCAGCGGCATGCTTGCTACTTCTCCTTCCCTGCGTCGATTGAAGAGGATAATCTGTGTTAAACACACCTTTGCCAGTTCCGTCCAGGACTTTGTGGAAGGTGTTCCAGATAGTTCACTGCTGCACTCATCTTGCATCGCACTGAGAAACTGATGCAATTTTTGAACATCCTTAGTGAATGGCATAAGAGTGGGAACGTTCCATTTTGATTCAGCAATGTTTCTGAGAGCCGTTGAAGAAATCATCTCGTTCCATTTCTCACTGTGAACTTGTTGAAATTCTGTGGCATTTCTCACAAGTTCATGATCGTTAGCTATTAACCCATGAGCTTTCAACAGTTTGCTGACCTTGACCATCGCATTACCAAGTTTGTTTGCGAGGGATGGAATCTGAAATGTTCCAGTTCCACTATCATAGCCACAAGTGACCTGAACAGCTCTGACCGTCTCCAAGTACTTCTTAGGATTAATGAAATCCTCCAGTTTTTTTAGACTGGTGACCCTTCTGCCATTGTGAATTAACCGTCCCAATTCTCTCATCTTCTCCCTTACATTTTGTTTGTTTTTGTTGGAATTCCCACCTTTGTTCAACAAGTGCTGCCCAAGATCAGTGATGACATGGTCACTTTTAATGATATTTGTGATGGGATCAGGATTCATAGAACTAATCACTCCCCACAATTGTTTTGAAATCTTTGCAGGCACAGGCCCTGTGTATGTGCACAATGACTGGACGCGATTCTTTCCAGGTTTCCGGGAAACCGATTTGGGTTTGAGTTTGCATGTGCGTATGTGTCGCCACAAGACCTTTCTGGTGAAAAGGCCTTGGCAATATGCACAATGCATAAACTCATTCCCCTTTGCCTGTTGAGTAGGTCTTTTAAACGGTACTAGTTCGCCATTCCCAGACTCCATGACAGCAGCATTGTGCGCATAGTTGCCTCTGTTGCGGATGTAATTCAATTGATGTCTTCTCTCCTTTGACCTCTTCGGAAAGCTAAGGGCTTTAGCTAAATCTACTTTTTCTTCATGGGCTTTTTCTAGATGCCTTGCCATTTTCGCATAAGGCCTACTACAATAAAGGCAATAGTGTCTCTTGTTGTAGACTCTAATACCGTCTTTTTTTTGGGAAGCACCAACAACAATGCTCTGATGCGTGTCCTGACTTGAACATTGTTCTTTTTCTCCACTGTCTCCAAATGTCATCTGGTGAGGCACTGTGGAATCGCAGGCTGGGACATTCAATGAATCAGCCGGAGACTGCCGTTTCCTTCCTGTTTGATAGCGAGTATCACCATCACTTTCTGTCATGGCATCTGTGCAGGGTTCTTCTGCTCCTGGTGGTCCCGAGTCTGGTAGTGTAGTATCACAAAGACCATCAAATAAATCCATCAGAGATGGCCTTTGTCATTGTGAGGGTGGAATCACTGTCTTCACTTTCTGATGTAGAATCCGGGACAAACTCATCCCCACTCCCAGAGATATCACTGCTGGAATCGTACAGTTCATCGGGTTCCTCTAGATTTGTGTCCTTTATCTAAAATCAAACACAGACACAGATGTCGTTTAAACAAAACACAATCCAAATAAGAGCACAACATTATGACAATACTTTCTGATATTGAGGGATCCTATAATGTAAATTAAGCAGCTTAAATGAAAACTTACTATAAGGCTTTTAGTTCGTCTCAATCGAGGAGAGAGTACAGTATTCAAATTGTGCTTCTGGAAAACTGTTCCAATCTGTAGATAATGAAAAAATATTTTACAGTTTGCAATTAACAGTTTATAGTTAAAACACTTTTTTTTTTAAGAGTATGAAACTAAATCTTATAACAATAAGGCTGTTCTGGACATATTGTGTGAGGTTTGAAATGTTCCTCAAACAATATCGCTTTATTTGCGATGGAACATAAACACCAGTAAGAAATAACTGTTTCTGCTCAATTTGGCACAGCATTTCTTGTTTTATTCCTAATAAATACAACATATATGTGTTCATCATCCATTTATCAGCTTGAAGAAGAACAGAGGCAACAGCTAGGGATTCAGAAAGATGCTAAGTATAAAGCTAAGTGGTAAACATGGATGTACCTTTCTGTTGATGTCGGGTTTGTTTGATGGTCCAGCATTCCTGGTGTCAGCGCTCTCGCTCTCAATGGGACCATCAGGGTTGGAGTCTCTTGTCACAGGCGCCTGAAATATATCATCATAAAAGCATTTTAAAATAGAGAATACAACCATACAATTGCATGCAATCACTACATATTATAAAACAAGACTAATGCATTTTCTACAAGGAAACATCTCAATCTAAATGCATGTCAACAAACACCAGACTTCAGAGAGAAAGCCCCCCCCCCCCCCATTAAATACTGTACACTAATGCTACCTTAACCTCGTCATTTCTCACACACTGAATACAACCAGCTTAGTGGGGACATTTCACACACCATGTTGTGGTCACTTTTGGGGACCAAGTGTCTCTAGTTTGTAATCCACTTAACACACACAGTTTCTGCTCAAGATCTGATGTAAGGTGTGTTGTGGGGACGTCGTAGGTATCCCAGAAAAGTGTGATTTTTAATCAAAAGGAAAGTCAGTTTAAAGCCCAAAGTTTGTCCTAAATATTATATTAACATTGGCCTTAGAGGGAATTGAGAAACCGCTTGGCAGTACTCAACACACAGTACTTAACACACAGTTTCTGCTCAATTTTGCACAGCATTTCTTGTTTTATTCCTAATAAATACAACATGTACGTGTTAAATGATATTGATTAGATTATTTAAGATCATACATTAACATTAAGGTTTTTCTGAGACATTTTGCAACACTAGTTGTGTCACTTACTTGCACTCTCCATGGGCAGTCATCACCACCGTAGTCATATGTAATTTCCTCTCCTTTTTTTATTTCGTCTATGGCAAACAAACATAAATGTGGCTTCCCATCCACATCGACTCTTTTCATTCTACAGTTGGGCCCAAGGTGGTCGTCGTTGACGAGCCGTCCAAATGACCCGTCTTCCCTTGAGGCATCAATACTTAAGCATAAAAATCAGAGGAAAGGGAACAAAAATGAACAGTCGTTCATTTGACTTCCTTTAAAAATGGTATGAGTTGAGATATATTTTAGCCTCTGATGCAGTTTCATCAATGTTAGTGCTGGATATAACTGTCAAATATCCAACTGATTAAAGCCTTATATACCATTCAGTGCAGTTTAGCATGGGTTTTAGTAATTGTGAAACTACAAATCTTACCTCCATGTCTTCCCTCGCCACTTAAAAGAAAAAAGGAATCCAGGACATGTCGGATGACAATCAGTGATAAGGTCCCCTCTGTACTCCAAAACAAAATCTCCTTTGGAAAACTGACCAAGGGCAATTATACCACGTCCTGCAAGACAATATATGACATTTTCAATGAAAGGGGCCATTAGAATGATGAGTCTGTGGACTATATGTAATTCCAAAATAAATGTGGAGATAAAAAGTGACCGACATTTACATGATTCGATTATTACGGTTACAAAACATCACAGCATTTGACTAGCAGCTACAGGTTAGTTTAGCCTGATCGATCCGATTCCATTCAGAAAGCATGCATTTTAAAAGGTTTTTCGCCTGCCGTCTTGTCTGCAGACTAGTCAAAGCATTAATTCATGGTTTTTACTAACCGGTATCAGTATGTAGTTACTTCGGCATCACTTTGAAACATGTATTACAATTAAATCACGGTAACATGGAGATAAGCCCCTTAAAAACCATGAATGCATTATTCATGTTTTTTTCGCATCGCTCTAATAGCTCGAGTTTCACTGTGGCTGTCAGCTGTGTTTACTCCTGTCATTCAAACAAGACACGAGACGAGGGGGCGTAGTTGTAGTTGGTATCTCCTACAACAACTACAACAAAATGAACATATTTGACCGTGATTTAATTGTAATACACGTTTCAAAATGATGCCGAAGTAACTACATACTGATACCGGTTAGTAAAAACCATGAATTAATGCTTTGACAAGTCTGCAGACAGAAGCAGGCGAAAAACCTTTTAAAATGCGTGTTTTCTGAATGAAGATCGGATCGATCAGACTAAACTAACCTGTAGCGGCTCCGTCCAAACTCACACCAACATGATACAAACATAAATATAGCAGCGACTGTATTCGCCATGACACAGACAGTCTGTGGTTTGTACTTGTTTAACTTTTGTCCAGTTTCTGAACAGATATGAGGAGCTGTGAGCTCTGAGTGTGTGCTAACGGCTGATGTGTTGGGACATGTTGTGCTGTCTGGTGCTGTGACGTTTTGTGAAATGCTGTAGCGTTTTGTGAAATGCTGTAGCGTTTTGTGAAATGCTGTAGTGTTTTGTGAAATGCTGTAGCGTTTTGTGAAATGCTGTAGTGTTTTGTGAAATGCTGTAGTGTTTTGTGAAATGCTGTGGTGTCTTGAACTTCAGGGCCATCGTAGATTATGTTATAATGATGAACACCTTATGTAAAATCCTCTTACCTTTCACTGCATTGATGTATTTCACATCTAATTTATTGGTGTTATCAGTCTTTGATTGGATAGTCTTTTGGGCATCCTTAAGGGGACTGACCCTTGGTGGCATTTCCAACTGCAGAGAAAGGTAGCAACAATTAGATGGCTTTTTTCTTTAATTCTTGTTCATCACTCCAAACTGTGCTAGCTGCTAAATCATATCACACACCTAAGCACCATGCAAATACACTTGAACAGCTAGCATATGCCCAGACTCTCTCACTACTTTACATCACAAACCATCACTTTAATTTTAGCATGATATTTGATCATTTGAATGAATCAAGCCTGAACCCTGAAGAAAATAAATCTGCTTGAGTAAATACAATTTGGAATCATAGTGTAGCATAGCATGCGTGGTGAGAGAGGGGCAGAGACATGTGCGTCAGTATTTTTGCTAGCAGTCTGAAGGCAGTTGTAAACCAAGTTAATGAACTTTTATAGTCTGAATAATGAACTGTATTACACTTGCTAAATATATTGTTACTTACAATAAATATATAGAGCCATTCCTTTGGAAAACGTGATGAAAACCAGCGTGGACTTGAAATGCTAACTGTGACATGTCCACGTGTGGCATGGAACGCACCATATTAACGTTTACAACTTAATTTTAAATATAGTTTATAATTGATAAATAATGCCTGATATCATATGAAACTAGTATGGGACGTAAATATCGTAATTAAACGTCATACTTACTGAACACACAGCTCGCTCAACTCCTTTAAATGCAGTCTGTCCTCATTAGCGCTTTATGGGCATAGATATGTCTCATAATTATTTGTGTGAACATAAAAATAATTTGTGTGTAAATATGTGATTTGTAATGTGTATGTGATGTGAAAAATAAAATAAAAATAAACATTGATTGATGTGTCATTTCACTAATGTAAATGTTTCATGGTTAATATTGACAAAACGTTTGTAGTGCTTTGTATACTGTTGGCTAGTTTAATATACACCAATGCATTATATTCTCATAAGTGGTTATCTACGTCTCTCAGAGAAACAGCCCTGTTCCCAGCATTGTGACTATGTATTTGCAAAGGATGATACACGCAAAACAATCTAATCATAAAATGAAATAAAGTTGTTGCATAAATGAAGTGGAGTAAAAAGTAAGAATAATTCCAGTCCTGTATCCTACATAATAAAATATGACAATCATGAATGTCTTTCTTTTTATGAAATCAGTATCCCACATTTGTTTTAAACACTTGCAAATGATATATGCTAGAAACCAATGGATTGATATAATATTTACAATGTAAAGTCCTGTACTCTGCAGGTGCTGGTAAAGAGCAATACAATGACTAAACCTTTCCAACCAAAACAACTAGTTGGTAGGTAGGTACGTAGGTAGGTAGGCAGACAGACAGACAGCTGCTCCCCCCCGGGACCCGGAAGTGGCGTATCGCCTGCACTTCAACATCAACGAAGGTGCTCGAGATATGCTGTATTGAACCAATAACACAAACTAACTGTATCACTATAACATGATGATGAGGGTGATGGTGATGAAGAATGCATCTAACGTTCCGCTGTTCATTATAATACAAAAACAGAGCATTAAACAAACCATCATGCTCTTACTTTGAAATCATGCGGAAATGTAGTCATCAGCTGGCCATCACGTGGTTTCCGAAAATAACCGAGTGACACGAGTAGATTTTAGCCGAGACCGGCGGAAAATATGTCTCAAAATTCCGTGTGTGTAAAAAGACGATCCGCGAACAGAGATTTGAGATCCGTGAACAGAGAGTTGAGATCCGCGAGCGCATTTTTGGTCCACAAATACAAAATGGATTCACAAATGCCTGATCAAAAGTTGTAAATGTTAAAGAGATATTCACAGATCTTTTTTTTATTTGTGAACATATTTAGCGTATTTGCAGATCCGTTTTACACTTGCAAATGTATTTGTGAGTTTGCAAATCTTTTAAATGCATTTGTGGATGTTGTTTTACATTTACAAATCACATATTTACACACAAATTATTTTTATGTTCACACAAATAATTATGAGACATATCTATGCCCATAGGGCTTCAACTATCTGCACCTGGACGCAGCGTGCAGTCAAGCTAGGTGGGAGGAATCTGAGTTAACTTCCTGTGCACTTTCAAGTTAAAACCGGAAACCATATTTACACACAGGGACCTTTGCTTTTTTCAGTGTAAAATTGATACCAGGGTACAGACTAGGGGGCCTGCGAGTGGAGGTTGACATGTGAAGCTCATTAGCTAGTCAACATGTATCTAGCAAATGTTTAGCAAAATATTAGAAGTGAGGCTACTAGACTAACGTTAGGTCTACTGCAATAGCCTCACTTTTAATATTTTGCAAAATATTAGCTAGCACTATTTGCAGTTGCTAGCAGCTTGTTGGGATGTTATGCTAGATAGACAGGCATTTTTTTTGATATAATAAATTAAGCATTATTGTTAGCCTGCCTGCAACCCCACTTTTAACTCTGTCTCTCTCTAACTCATTGCAAATGGCTGCACTAAAGAAAAGGGCACAGAGAGTAAACCAGTTGTAAGATGTTTAAAAGTTCATTAAACATAATATATGCTTAAATGCATTTCAAAGAAGTTGTGTTGGAGTTTGTGTTATTCTACATTTTGACACCAAGAGTCCTTGCACTGCAGCCAGAAAAAGTTGTCCGCACTCTCAGGGGAATATCTCCGCAACGGAGCGAGCTTAAATGTCACGTTAAAGAGCAACTTGCAGTTTTTTTTTTACTAGATTTCTGCTTAACCTTGCCTTAAAATTACAATTAAAAAATGCAGGATTTGATATGTTTTACAAGACATAAGGGCAGGAATTCAGAGGGAAAGGAGCCGTAGCTCTGCTACTAAAAACTGCTTTTTTGTTAACGTCAAACGCGTCATATAACGTCACATGGGGGAGCAACTTTCTCGGACTCCTTCTCTGCTCAATCCGCGGTAGTAGTTTGTAGTTGGTTTGAGCGGTTGTGATTTAGTGAGCTGGTATTTTTTCGGTAATTTTACATTGCATTTCACCATTTGTAATCATAGTGAGCTGAGTTTGTGCAGGTTGCCCACCTCACTATCCATTAGACCAATACTATCACCAGGTAGGTTCACACATACGAGGAATTTGACTTGATGTCGTGGTGCAGACATCAAATATAAAACAAAAATCTAATATAAACCTAAAAATCTTTAAGGACACTGTAATAAAATATAGTTAAATAGCAATAAAATAGAGCAGTAATTTACAGAGAAATAGATTGCAATTATAGAATGAATTATAGAATATAAACTATGAAATATGAAATAAGAATATGTGCAGTAAGCAGTATTTGAACATTGTGTGCATTCATGTAATGCATAGAGTCTGCATTGTGGCTGAGGTAAAGTGTCAGTGGGGGGGCCGGGCCTTGTTTAAGAGGCCGGTAGCGGAGGGGAAGAAACTGTTCAGGTGGCGAGAGGTTCTGGTCCTGATGTGGAGCGCAGCCTCCTGCTAGAGGGGAGAGGGATGAACAGCTTGTATCCAGGGTGGGAGGGGTCGGCCACTATCTTCCCTGCCGCCTCAGGGTTCTGGAGGCGTGCAGGTCATGGAGGGATTGCAGATTGCAGCCGATCACCTTCTCTGCAGAGCGGATGATACGCTGAAGCCTGCTCTTTTCCTTGGCTGTGGCTGCAGCGTACCAGATGGGGATGGAGGAGGTGAGGATGGACTCCATGATGGAGGTGTAAAAGTTCACCATCATCGTCTTTGACAGCTTGAATTTATTCAGCTGCCTCAGGAAGAACATCCTCTGCTGGGCTTTTTTGATGAGGGATGTTCTGCTCCCATTTGAGGTCTGACGATGGTGCCCAGGAAGCGGAAAGACTCCACAGCAGTTACTGGGAAGTCACACAGAGTGATGGGGGTGGGTTGGGCTGCGTTCTTCCTGAAGTCCATGACCATCTCCACTGTCTTGAGAGCATTGAGCTCCAGGTGGTTTTCCCCACACCAGGTCACCAGATGGTCCATCTCCCAACGTAGGCAGACCCCCCCCCCCCACCAGAGATGAGTCCGATGAGGGTGGTGTCGTCGGTGAACTTCAGGAGCTTGACAGACTGGTGACTGGAGGTGCAACTGTTGGTGTACAGGGAGAAGAGCAGAGGGGAAAGAACGCAGCCTTGAGGGGAACCGGTGCTGATGGTCTAGGGGTCAGAGACGTGTTTCCCCAGCCTCACGTGCTGCTTCCTGTCAGACAGGAAGTCTGTGATCCACCTGTAGGTGGAGTTGGGCATGTGCAGCTGAGAGCTTGTCTTGCAGCAGAGCCGGGATGATGGTGTTGAAGGTGGAGCTGAAGACCACAAACAGGATCCTGGCGTAGGTTCCTGCTGTGTCCAGGTGCTGGAGGAGGAAGTGAAGGGATATGTTGACAGCGTCGTCCACAGATCTGTTAGCTCTGTAGGTGAACTGCAGGGGGTCCAGGAGGGGGTCTGTGATGGATTTTAGGTGGGACAGGACAAGGCGCTCAAAGGACTTCATAACCACAGAGGTTAGGGCGACGGGTCTGTAGTCGTTTAATCCTGTGATCCTTGTTTTCCTGGGAACCGGGATGATGGTGGAGGTTTTGAAGCATGATGGGACATGGCATGTCTCCAGTGAGCTGTTGAAGATGTCTGTAAACACCAGAGACAGCTGAGCTTCAGGGTGGAGGGGGAGACATTATCAGGGCCAGCCGCTTTTTGCTATTTAGTTTTCTAAAAAGTCTGTTTACATCCCTTTCATTGATTGAGAGAGAATTTGATGTGTCGCGGGAGGTCAGTGGTGTGGAAGAGTGGGACACTGAGACCCCATTTACAAAGGAACGTTTGCGTTTATGCACCGTATGCGTTTTCAAAAAAGTATTCTGTTCACTTGCATTAACACTTGGTTAACTGCCGATAGGTGGAAGTCTAGTACAGAATATCTGCCACTGATCATCTTATTTGGTTGATCACCACTCTCACCACTGCAGGATTCTGTATTTCTGGTTGACGTACTGTTGACCGGCGTCTACATATACAGCTTGCCTTGTAGGCTGCACGCTTTACAGTATATGTGTATGGGAGGCTGTGGTGCAGTGGGATAGTGCGCTGATCTTCGGATCATGATTTGGGGATTGCCCACAGTATTGAATGCATGTAAGTTGCTTCAGATGAAAGCGTCTAATAAGTGACATGCAATGTAATATGGAATGTAAACAATACATTGTTTTCATTATAATACTGTCAGTACTGCACATCCCTCTGAATTCTGCACATTGCACATTGAAAATGCACATATTTTATTCCAATTATTCGATGTAAATATTTCTACCAAAAGTAAAAGTAGTCATTCAGAATCAGAATATTGCCAAGTAGGTTAACACAGACAAGGAATTTGTGTTGGTGTTATGGTGCATAAATACACAATTAATAACTATAATATATAATTTTGTCACGATTGTCATGTTATGTCACGTTTGTAGTTTTGTCTGTGTTTTTCTTGTCTTTGGGTTTCCTGTTTTATTGTGTAAAGTGTTCACCCCCGTTTCCTGCCTGTCTGCTTTCTGTCTGTTTCCCTCCCTGATTACCCGATTGTGTTGTCCTTGTGTTTCTCCTCCCCTGCCCGGCTGTTTCTCGTTGTCGTGATTACCCCTCCCTGTATTTAGTCTTGTCTCTTTCTGTGTTCAGTGTTGGGTCGTTGTTTGTTGGTGACTGAGTTCACCGGTGAGTGTTCCGTGTTTTGGCATTATCCTTGAAATAAAGGGTTTCTCAAAAGTTATCTGCATTTGGGTCCTGCTTCCTTCACTCGACCGTGACAGAACGACCCAACCGACGATCCTTTTGAGGTGGAGCTGCAACATTTTTCTTTTCCTTTGGCATGTTGCCACGATTGGTGGAAGGAAGCGTCCAGTGTTCAGCTGAAGGAGGCCGCTCTGGTAGAGGCGCACCGGTTGGCGATGGAGAAGCCCGACTTGGTGAAATTCTTACCTGACTGGATGTTGGACTTCCTCTGGACGTGTGATTTCCGGCCTGCTGACTACAGACGTCTCGGAGTGGTCCGTCTGGGGTCAACCCATGCTTCTGTCCCAGTTCCTGCTCCTGTTCAGGAGTCATATGCTGGCACTCGTCAGGCTTATGGAGGCCCACGGAGTATTCAAGCGGCTGCTAAGAGGAGTCGTCGCAAGGCCAGACTAGGAGCCCGGGCCCCAGCAGCCATGGTTCCAGTCCCAGTACAGGCCCAAGCAGCCATGGTTCCAGCCCCAGTACAGGCTCCCGCAGCCATGTTTCCGGCTCCAAGACCGCCCCACACCGTCATGATCCAGGCTCCAGAACTGGATCATACAGCCATGTTTCCAGCTCCAGGGCCGGCCCCAGCGGCCATGGTCCCGGCTCCAAGAGCGCCCTATACAGCCATGTTTCCGGCTTCAGAGCTGGATCTTACAGACAGGATTCTGGCTTCAGCAGCCATGATTCTGGCTTCAATTCCGGTCCCCGCAGCCATGGTTTCAGCCCCAGTTCTGGCCCCAGCAGCCATGGTCCCGACCCCAGCTGCCTTGGTTCCAGACCCAGATCTGGCCCCAGCTGCCACAGTCCCATCTCGAGTTCCCTCCTTTAGTCCCTCCTCTAGTCCTTCCTCGAGTCCTTTCTCTAGTTCCCCTCTCAAGTTCCCTTCTCTAGTTACTACTCTAGTCCCTCCTCTAGTCTCTCCTCTAGTCCCCTCTGTAGTCCCTTCTCGAGTTCCCTCTCTGTTTCCATCTCAAGTCCCCTCTCCAGTTCCCCCTCGAGTTCCCTCTCGAGGTCCCTCCTCGAGTCCCCTCTCTAGTTCCCCTCTCCTGTTCCCTTCTCTAGTCCCTCCTCTAGCCCCTCCTCTAGTCTCTCCTCTAGTCTCTCCTCCAGTCTCCTCTCCAGTCCCCTCTGGAGTCCCCTGTCAAGTCTCCGCTCGAGTTCCCTCTCCAGTCCCAATTCAAGCCCCTACGCAAGTGTTGTTGGAGGTTCCGCTGGGGGTCCTGCCAACCCTGTGTCCTGTGCCGTTGGAGGTCCCGCAGAATACTCTCCTGCCGGGGTCCTGCCAACCCTAGGTCCGGTCTCGTTGGAGGTCCCGCCATCTGCTCCCCTGCCGGGGGTCCTGCCAACCCTCTGTCCTGTGCCGTTGGAGGCTCCGCCGACTACTCTCCTACCGGGGGTCCTGCCAACCCTATGTCCTGTCCCGTTGGAGGTCCCGCAGAATACTCTTCTGCCGGGGGTCCTGCCAACCTTATATCCCGTGCCGTTGGAAGTCCCGCAGAATACTCTCCTGCCGGGGGTCCTGCCAACCCTAGGTCCGGTCTCGTTGGAGGTCCCGCCGTCTGCTCCCCTGCCGGGGGTCCTGCCAACCCTGTGTCCTGTGCCGTTGGAGGTCCCGCAGACTACTCTTCTGCCGGGGGTCCTGCCAACCCTTTCTCCTGTCTCGTTGGAGGTCCCGCCGTCTACTCCCCTGCCGGGGGTCCTGCCAACCCTGTGTCCTGTGCCGTTGGAGGTCCCGCAGACTACTCTTCTGCCGGGGGTCCTGCCAACCCTTTCTCCTGTCTCGTTGGAGGTCCCGCCGTCCACTGCCCTGCCCGGGGTCCTGCCAACCCTAGGTCCGGTCTCGTTGGAGCTCCCGCCGTCTGCTCCCCTGCCGGGGGTCCTGCCAACCCTGTGTCCTGCGCCATTGGAGGTCCCGCAGAATACTCTCCTGCCGGGGGTCCTGCCAACCCTTTCTCCTGTCTTGTTGGAGGTCCCGCAGACTACTCTTCTGCCGGGGGTCCTGCCAACCCTAGGTCCGGTCTCGTTGGAGGTCCCGCCGTCCACTCCCCTGCCGGGGGTCCTGCCAACCCTAGGTCCGGTCTCGTTGGAGGTCCCGCCGTCTGCTCCCCTGCCGGGGGTCCTGCCAGCCCTGTGTCCTGTGCCGTTGGAGGCCCCGCCGACTACTCTCCTACCGGGGGTCCTGCCAACCCTATGTCCTGTCCCGTTGGAGGTCCCGCAGAATACTCTTCTGCCGGGGGTCCTGCCAACCCTATATCCCGTGCCGTTGGAGGTTCTACCGGGGGCCCTGCCAGCCCCATGTCCATCACCTGTCTCGCCGGGGTTCCTGCCAACTCCTGGTCCTATTCCGTGGGGGATCCTGCCGAAGCCTGTCCGACCGGCTCCGGTTTCTGTCCGGCCGACACCGGGTCTGCCCGGTCTCCGGAGCTGTCCCATCAGCGCTTTCCTGCCCGGCCTCCGGATCCTGTCCGGTCGACACCGGCTCCTGCCCGGCCTCCGGGGCTGTCCGGTCTTCGCCCTCGAGCCCGGCCCCCTGAGAGCCATGGTCTTCACCCTCGAACCCGGCCCCCTGAGAGCCGCGGTCTTCACCCTCGAGCCCGGTCCCCTGAGAGCCGCGGTCTTCGCCCTCGGGCCCGGCCCCTTGACTCTTCCTGCCGTTGCCTTCGCCCTCGGGCCCGGCCCCCTGACTCTTCCTGCCGCTGCCTTCGGCCCTCCATGGTCCCCACTTTGGACTCTGTCTTGACCCTGGGCCGTCCACCCGAGACCCCTTCCTGGTCCTCTGCCTTGCCCCTGGGCAGTCCGCCCGAATCCCCCTTTTTGGACTCTACCTTGCCCCCCGGGCCGTCCGCCCAAGACCCCTTCCTGGTCCTCCGCTGTGTTCCTGGGCTGTCAGCCCAAGACCCGTCCTACAGAACCCCTCCTTGTGTTCACCTGTTGTCCTTGTGTTTCTCCTCCCCTGCCCGGCTGTTTCTCGTTGTCGTGATTACCCCTCCCTGTATTTAGTCTTGTCTCTTTCTGTGTTCAGTGTTGGGTCGTTGTTTGTTGGTGACTGAGTTCACCGGTGAGTGTTCCGTGTTTTGGCATTATCCTTGAAATAAAGGGTTTCTCAAAAGTTATCTGCATTTGGGTCCTGCTTCCTTCACTCGACCGTGACAAATGTGTTGCTAATACTTTTGTACTTTTACTTGAGCAACATTTGCAATGCAGTACTTTTACTTGTAACAGAGTATTTCTACACTCTGGTACTTCTACTTTTAATACAATATTTTGAGTACTTCTTCCTCCTCTGGTAGCCATGCTAGGAGAGCTAAGCAGTTGAGCTAATCTAGTTAAACAATAAATGTTGCCAGGATAACCACTGTATCATGTGGAAGGTCTCATTGATAGTGGATTTCACTCTGCAGCACTTGTGGCGACGCAAACACTGACCCTTTTGCTTTGAGCCATTTGTGCCTTCCACATATGCTGCCAGTAAAATGCCTACACGGGAATGTCCAGATTATTGTCAAGAATGACATAAATGTACCCTCCCAATGGCTAAATGGCAGTCTTTAATATATATATACACTTTATATGTATCATGAAGTCTATTTATTAATTCGATCGATTAAAATATTGGAAATGCTTCTCATAGGGAAATACTGCTATTTGTGATTTGATTGAGACTAATTAATCACACCATGTATTTTATAAAATACATTTTAATAGCTTGATAGTCCTAATAAATACACAAACTTAAACATAAGATATAAAGTACAAATGAATGGATTACTAAACTACAATGTGAATTAGTTACACTAGTAGTTATCTACTTGTTATTAAACAAACTATGACTATAACAAATAAATAAACAAGATAAGAATACTTACATTGCAGTTCGATTAGCTCCTTTTTTATTTCTCAGCTCTTTAGCTCGACACATGCATTAAAACCACTTTAACACAAAAAACGTCATATACTCCTACAATCCTTCCTATTGGGGACCAGGAAGTGGGTGGAGCTAACCATATATGGAATATGTGTGTGTGAGGAGCGGACCTGCAATTGCTTGGTCCATCCTCTTGAGGCTCCACTGAGCACATGTTCACACACACACACCCACTGAAAAACATGCTATTTGGGACAAAGCTAAAAACTTCACAGGCACCTTTAGAATGAGTCTTCCAATCATTTAAAATGGTTTCCCCTTTGGGGACCTACTTTTTTGTCCCCAAAGCGTCAGAGGTCCCCATGACGTGACTGTGTAAACAGATTGATGTCCCCATAAAGTAATGTTTACCGGAACACACACACACCGTGTATACATCACTTCAGGGGACATTACATTGACTTACATGCATTTCCTGGAGACTTATCCTAACCTTAACCATAACCAGCACATGCCTAACCCTAATCCTAACCTCTCATGGGGATCTCCAATTTGTCCCCATAAGGGAGGCGAGTCCCCACACGTGACTGTGTAAACAGATTTAGGTCCCCACGAGTATAGTAATGCTAGGCCACACACACACACACACACACACACACACACACACACACACACACACACACACACACACACACACACACACACACACACACACACACACACACACACACACACACACACACACACACACACACACACCACACACACACACACACACACACACACAGAAAACCTTTTGAATTCATATAGAGTTGTTTTTTCAGTGTGTTTCAATACCCTCGTATTATATCATTGTTGCCCTGAGGCAACAAACCAACCCCTGGTTGAGGGGTGTGGGGGGGTCACATGTTATAATTGATATAATATCAGGGACCCCTAAGCTCCTAAAACACATGGTGAAACATTTGTTTCCTCCCAAAATAAAAGTCATGCCATAGAGGGCAGCAGGGAGTGATATGATGAACCTGCAATGGGCTCTGATTGAGTCCCTTTGATCAGAGCCTTATCAGAACCCTGTTTACACTCTTCTGGTGTGCTCTTTAAAACCCTTTCCTTACAAAGTGCATCATATCCAAGTTGATAAATGCTCTTTGAACTGAAATAAACTAAAGTCCTCCTCCTTCATGTCATTTCCCTCCATTCCCTGAGCTAAGAATAAGCTCTATCAAGTTCATGTGTGATTTGGCTTAACATAATTATACCCTTACACCGCTACCTCTCTCTTTATCTCCCCCTCTCTCTAGCTCCCTGGTGTCTCCTATAAAGGCTAGACAATTAGCAGGGATGGCTAGTTCAATAATGAGCCAGTAACAAGGGACGGACAAAAGAGGGATTGATTGATGGATGGAAGGATGATGGAGGTGATATTAATATATGATCTTTGGGTGTCAGAGTTAACATATCCACTGCTTTTAAGGGTATATATGTAAATACAGAACCCATCAGAAGGGAGAGAAATGCTATCAGAACCGAAATCAGAATTCCTTTATTGTCCCGCAACGGGGAAAATAGAAGATGTATAGTGCAGATAAAGTAAAAAGACAATAATCAAATGGATCAAAGTACTCTCAAAATATCTTTACATACAAGTATGACATCAACACAGTATCTTAAACCATACATACATTAAGTAAGATCTACAGCAGCATATAACAAAGCCCAGTTTCTCAGTATAAGATGGTATTCCTACACTACTGGGCCTTACCCCCCGGCACTTTGTATGCTGAGATAAACACAACTTTCTAGTCATTCGGTGGCGTCTTTGTCTAAATGACCATTCTTCTGCAACTTTAAATGTTTGTTTCTTCCGTTTCACACCAGTCACAATAGAAACATGTTACAACACTCGCCTTGAAGAATGCCTTGAGAGTAAGTGGCTCTATTCACATATGAGCCCGAATCGAACCTTACAGAGACGTAGTACTGTAGGGAGCTGGTTGGGAAGTGTTATCCGATGGCAAGTTACATTTGATAAATATGATAGTTTAAGTTAATTAAACTATCATACCAGAGGCCTAGAATCTGGTGGCTGACAGGAGCACGTTACATTGGCCCAAAAAACACTGCAGTTTGAAAAAGGATAGAAATATAAAAACACAAATTACTGCGAGGTCTCTAACATCCGACAAAGTAGTCCAGTCAAAAGGACGTTCAATGTCTTCAGGACCTGTATAAAGGACCTTTGAATGGGTACACTCTGAAAGAGTGTTGCGTTGTAGCTTGGATGTGGAGGGACCCAGACTGCCTGCAGGACTTGGGTGGGGAAAAGAGGCCAAAAGAGGATAGAGATAGAGGACATCCAGAGAGACATCGGGGTTTATTTCTGGTCTAGTCAACGCTGGGTCCTGTCTCTATCTGCCTGCAGATGAGGCGGGACAAGGACTCATTCTCAGCCCCAGAGATCCCAGGCAGTATGGTTATTTGAGGGATTCTTGATTCAAACAGTGTTACAAGAACTAGAACATTACAGTCCCAGCCTGTGAGCAAATCACAGAGAAGCTGGTTGTACCAAACTAGGACTAGGCAACATCACCTCTCAGGATCATCCACTCAGAGGTAAAGGAAGTGTGTGCTGCAGCAGTCCCTGAGGCTGACAACACTTCCCTGCACAGTGTGCGAAAAAGTACACGTCCCACCGTCCGGGACGTGTTATTTACAATATCGGACAAGTAGATCTTTCAATTGACTTGTCCGGCGGACAAGTGACGTTTTTCGCCCCGATGTATTGACAAATTATTGATACATTCAGTTTACAAAAGGCAGAACTCATTCGCAAATTGTCCGTGTCCGCCATTGTTCGTTTAGAAATGTTAGTTTCGGTTCTGCTTGTCGATTCCTAAGGAAATGCATCTCGCCGCTTTCTGTACAGTTAGACGGGGGCTGGGCGGGGCGGAGCGGGAAGTGTAGCACAGTGGCCGGGTTGGGAAGCAACACTCGGTTCCGAGTAGGAACAAATAACAATTGTCCGGTCCCGGGATTAATAAGAGTTGTGAGGACAGGAGGCGAGCCGAGCCCCGCGGACCGCAGCTCTCTCTATGCTCCGTATCAGCTGATCGCTGCACGGTGCGGCTCAGCGTCTCTCTCTCTTTCTACACACAGCAGATCCGCTGCCCGTGTAACAGCCTCAACTTTGTCAAACTTTCTATGTTCTTTCTCTAACACGTAATGAAGATTATTAAGCGTTTTAGCTCCATTGTTGTTAATATTGACGCCATCTCCTTTATGAAGTGAAGCAGCCTCCCTGTCTGTCCTCGCGCTGTCCTCACATCCCCGGACCCCCAGACTCGGAGGAGCACAGGGATGTCAGTATTGTTTATGAAGCAGGGTATAGAAAGTACATTATTGAAATGCTATTTATACTATTTATTAACTTTTACAAACAGTGAGCAGCTGGGCAGCTGCAGCAGGTGTATTGCAGGACATGTGTAAGCGTGCAAGCGTCTTTGAGTTGTAGAAAAGCGCTAGGCCTATAGGCTATAAATATAATAATAATAATAATAATAACTGTATTTGTATAGCACCTTTCATACAGGGGATTGCAGTTCAAAGTGCTTTACATCAGTACAAAATAAGACATAACATCAGTGTAAAACAAGCAGCAAGAGCAAAGCATAAAGTGGGATAAAATAATTAAAAATAAAAACATGGGGAATAAAACATAGAGAAATAGTGCAATGTCAATTACAGAGAATAGTGCAGTATAATAGTGTAAAATCAGTAAAATGCTTTGGTAAAGAGATTAAGCCTTCCCTAATATTGTTGGGTAACGTGTTCCACAGTTTGGGGCGTAGTTTACAAAGGCTGCATCACCGATCTTCTTAGGACTCTTTCTGGTGACCTCTAGTAGACCTGCATCTGATGATCGCAGAGTTCTGGCGGGTGTGTAGTTCATTAGAGAGTCAGCCATGTACAGTAGCTGAGTCCTTGTCCATTCAGAGCTTTGTATGTGAGGAGAAGCACCTTCAAATCAATTCTAAAAGTTACAGGAAGCCAGTGGAGAGTAGCTAAGACAGGACTAACGTGTTCCTTCCTTTTGGTATTCGTTAGTAGTCTAGCTGCAGAGTTTTGAATGAGCTGGAGTCTTTGTACATTCTCAAACTGCACCACTTAGAACTAACTAAACAATGCAGAGATTATTTTTATATAATTGTATTCAATAACCGTAAGAAATTAAACAGTATGAAGTGATTTGTAAATAGGAATACAGATTTGACTTAATGTTTTCAGAAATATATTTTTCTCCCAGTTTGTCATGGGACTTATTTACCCTCTCAAAGAACCGGAACCGAAAAGAACCGGAACCGAAAAGCAGAACCGGAATCGTTAAAATCCAAACGATACCCATCCCTTTGTGTGATGCAGTCAAATGTTACCGCTCACTTACGTTAGCGGTGTCATAAAAACCGTGGGAAAATGTAAAAAATACGATGACGAAGAAGAAGATTCCAGTGGCCGCAATTTTTGTCAATTCTGGACAAGTGAAAAATGTATTCGGACAAGTACATTTCCAAACTCACTTGTCCATGGACAAGTACTCTCTAAAAACTTTTTCTCACACTGCTGCATGATCGGTGGATCGAGAAGTGAATACAGTTTCCCACCTCTGCTAATCACACCGACTGCAGGCATGAGGGATCAGCTCAGCTGCTGAGTGGTTTTTACCGCACGGCCACGCATGTGGCGCCCATTTTCACGTTTGCTCGATGCTAGGCGATCCCTCGCCATGGTACACGATGATGTCATAACTCCAACTGACTCAGAACGCTGCAAAACATCACATGATGGTTAACACTGCTACCCTGAACAGCTCTACGTCAAATCTGAGGTTACATAATGTGGCGTTTTTACGGTGAGGCCTGGAACCGCGTTGGTGTGAAAGGGGCATATGCGGGCAAACCCGATCTAGCTGTAACTCCAATGGACATGGTCCGATCGACACCAGACTATCATTAACACTGCAGCCCTGAACAGCTCTACGGCAATTATGAAGTGTCCTCATATGCCGTTTCCCTCGCCATACAAAACGCTATTGCTACAACTCCTGTGTAAATGGTCAAAAAGTGCTAGAAATGAACATGTGTGTGTTACAAGGCCGCTGTGCAGAGCTGGTCATCAGATAATAAGCCTGTTGAACAGAAGAAATGAATAAAGCAGAGGGAAAGCTGCTGCCGTTTGTCTGGGGGGGGGGGGGGGAGCCTCCCTACTTAAATTATGACAGTTAAAAAATGAAAAAAGCGGGCCGGGCCGTTCTGTGATTTTCCAGAACACACAGATGGCCAGTCCGCCCCTGGACATATACGTGTCAGTTTTGAGATTTCATAATATGTCTCTGCCATGGAAAGTCAATGCTCGCCATAAAACACGGTTTTCTCATAACTCCAGTGGACATGCTCCAAATGGCCCAAAACTTCACATGTTTGACAATGATGCAGAACTCATGAAACCAAGGCCAATTGTGATGTGTCATCATATGCCGTTGTCGTGGCAAAATATCACTCGCCAAGAAACACGATTTTGCTGTAACTCCTACAGACATTGTCCGATCGGCCCAATGTTGTGCGTTGGCAACTGTGTTAAATGTTTATTGTTAGTTTAGTTATTTATGTTCTACTTCCTGTTTGTATTCACCTTGTCTCGTTCCAGGTTCCTTTACTTCCTGCCTTGGTTGTTTTCCCGCCATCGTCAGTGTCCGCCCCACCCCTGATTGTTTCCACCTGTGCCCACTTACCTCTTATTGTCCTGTCTCCCCTTGTCTGTTGCCAGATTGTCTTGTGTCTTATGCCGAGCTCTCCAGCGTTTTCCTATTGCATCTAGTTATCATTACAGTCATTGTCCGCATCTATAGTTATAGTAAGGTAAGATCAGGTAGTAGTATTTTTCTAGTATTTTGTTAGGTAAGCATTAGTGTAGATTATTTATCGTATGTATTTTTCTGGATCTGCTGATCCTGTGATTATTTTCATGCTGCTGTTAATCTGGAGATAAACAGACTCTAGCGGCCCGCTAAAATTCAACTTGTTGCAAAATATTCATTTCTAAAAATAAATCAGCATTTTCTGTGTTTGTCAACCTGTTTTACTGTCAACAAATTATTAATATTATTACAGTCACTCAATCTGTTGATCATTTGATCAGTAAAAGTTTTGATTATGTGACTGATAAAAAGGTCTGGGATTGAAATGTTGAGTTGCCACTCATTTCATAAAAACTCAGTATAAATAAAGCTGCATTTATTATTTGTTTGGGGAAAGAGAGACTGAATCAATGTAAAAACGTGCTGTACAACTAAGAGCTAAAAAGCTCTGATTTAACCATCTTTATTTACAGAATACTGAATCATGTAAGGACTTCACTGTCCACTCTTTGTTATAAATGTATTATTCCAGATCATAAACTTCTTTACCAAACACAATGTCTTGAGTAAAATTCAAATTGGATTTATACCAAAACACCTAATTTCAGATCATATTTACACCCTACACTATGAAGGTAGATATGGTGCAACATGCGAGAGCTTGTAAAACCAGATGTGAGCACTTAACATGTGAGAACTTGCAGAAAATAAATCTGAGCTCGTGTGCATACATGTACACTTGTATTACATATCCATGTATCTGTGAACCACGTTTTTTAGGAAAAAAATGAACTTAGTGATGAAATGTTCACTTACAGAAAAATATATTTTTAAAATATATTTTCCATTACAACTGCAACTTTATTTATTACAACCTCTCAAATCAGTCATTACAACTTGACGAATCTGCACTGTGGCAGTATACTGTAAATCGACGAATCTGCGGTCTTGACTTTTGCTACACTTCTTGCGATAAATGTGTTGCAAAAGTAATTTTCACCTGTAGATGTGGGGGGAGGGGGGTTGGAGCAAAGGGGCGGAGCTATCAGAACGACGAGACACAAACTCGGGTCAGTCACACACATACCTCATTCACACCAACGCAACTCCGGTTCAAGCTCCGTGCTAGAGCTTTTCAGGTTCAGAACCGGTTCTTCGGTTTAGCTCTGGCTCTTTTCACACCGCCCAGAGTCCGACTCGTGCTGCGTCATTGCGTCATCGTTTACGTCATGACGTAACCGTTTGCGTGCCTGCTTCATAAAGCCAAACCGTGCGGATGAAATCAGTTGCATTAATTTCTTATGGCTCTATCTGCAGCTTTTCCAGAGTCATTTCTGTGGTTTAGAGACTATATTCTTATAAAAAGTGTACTCGTGTCAATAAAGGTTTTTTTAAAAACACAACTGCTTCCAAGGTCGGTCTTATTTCTTAAGGTGGACTGAACCATGAGTGTGGAGTAAAGTTGTATCTTTCATTTAAATGAACTGTAACCTTCACCCAGGTATGTAACAGCTGTTCTCAAATGAACACGTGAAGTAAAGTTTAATAGTTATAGTTTTATAGATTTATAATGAGTTATAATGAGAGGTGATCAACGTGAATGCTCAGGTTCCACCTTAACACGCAGACACGTTGCTTCACCATGAGCAGAAACCTTTATATATACAGTCTATGGCAGAAACACTGAAACTCTGAAACTCTTGTTAAGTTTCTCCATCGTTGTGTACAAACTGGATAAAACGCGGGCTTTTTGTTGTTGTTCAGGAGTTGATCTGTCTCAGCCCACGCCTCGACGTAAGCGTGACGTATGCGCTGCTTTTGCTCTGGCCGGACAATTTTTTGGTGCTTGAAACGAACCGGATTCTGGAGCTAAGAGGCTGCTCCGCTGCGGTGTGAAGAGGAAAACCCGGTGCTTTTCAAGTTCCAGCTCCGAACCGGCCCTGAAACACCGTTGGTATGACTGAGGTAACAGTCACAGATAGTCCAACCCAGTCTCACGGCATTTCGTGTTCACCAACACGATTTGTAATCTATTGATTCGTGTTCATCAACACGATTTGCCCCTTTTTTTCCTGTTGTACAGCACGATTTTAAAAGCAATGTATTTCTACTGGTAATGTGTTTCATGCCTGCAGGCTGCAGCACGTCTTTTTCTCCGGTCAGGTCGAGGAAGACCGGAAGCTGTGTGGTTCATAAAAACATGTTCTTACTCAATATCAAGCCACAATTATTGCTTTTATTTTAAATCGTATAATTTCGGACTTTTGTTGCCGTCTGTGAGGAAAATAAATGGGGCTCAGAGCCTCAGGATACTGAAATCTGTATTTTTTAAATCTTTTTTTCCTTCTAATTTGTTATTATTTTCAAAATAACACACTGTTATTTACTCTCCAATAACACACAACTATCCTTGCTTTTATTTATTGGTTTAATTCCATAATCTCGGGCTTTTTTGGCGTCCGTCAGGAACTGAATTTCAAAATAAATATAACCGGAAACAGACGTAGGCATTTCGAGCGATTACCCAAGATCCTCAGCTATGGTTTTAAGATCGCTGATTGGGTATGTTAGCCGCAATGCATGCTGGGATTTGGTGTTTATATTATATGAAATCCAGAAAACATTTTAAAAGAATAAAATAATACTTAATTCCGAGTGCTCTTGCTTTTCTCTTTGAAAGTCATCACATAACGGCATTGTAATACACGGTTTGGCTGCATTACATATTACAGATCTGCCGTAGTTCTTTATTTAGAGAGCCCTGATGAGAAGACCTTTGGAAAAACTGGAAGAAATGCCGCCGAAACAGAATACTTGACGTGGATCATAAATATATCAACAATTAAACAACATCTTCAATTTCTCTTCACACAATATGTCTCCTTGCAGTATCAACACTAATTCGGCTGACTTTTACATTTGATCTAATTCATAGATAGGTTATATTTACACCATAACGGTGCACAGCTGATAGAAAAGGACTGTAGTTTTTAAAGATATTACTGATTTTCTTTAATGTAAGAATGTAAATACTGAGTCTGAAATAGTATAGCAATATGCTGTATAATTATGTGAAAGCATGCATAAAACTATACATCTTCAGATGTTGTACATACACACTAATAATACAAAGTTGTTATGGCTGTGTGTACCTTGTGTGCACCTCCTAGTGGTTAAAGCACGTTATTGAATTATTGTTTTTATGTGTTATATTTGATTAAAAAAATATTTAGAGTACATACTTTCATAGGGGGGAAGTATAAATATAGAAATATAGAATATAAAAATCAAGAAGATACTATAAGTGATCTCTACAATAAAACAGTTTAGTGCAGGATGTACAAAGATATTAATAGGAGGAGGTGCAAAACAGAAAAACGGATTAACCTTTATTTAAACATTAAATAACAGATTAAGGTCTTTGGGGGTATCTATCTACAGATAAATATTAATCCTGACAAAGTACTTAACGTCTAATATATTGCTTTCCTGCAATGTTAACTATGTTGAAGCACTTATTTTAACTGATATTATACACATTAATTATACTCTGTAGATAGAATAAGAAATGTGCAGAATATGACAGTTTAATGGTGGAGGTACACACATATTGATAGATGTCTTGTAATGCACTGTTGAGGAACCTGTGACCCAAGTTTTTCATTCATTGCATAACTACACCGTAGTTGTGTATGATATGTCAATAAACCTTTGGAAATCTTGAAAGGGATGTGCTTAATAGCCATAATATACAGTTTTTAATTAACTATTAGTAGAGAATAACGATTAATGAATATACTTTATAGAGATCTGCAGATACATGTTTAGTCTTCTCAAGCACCAACTATCAAATATCTCTCCTGATTGTTGGCACTTGACAATCACGTTACCTGAATTTTACTCACGTGTAACTAAAGTCTGATTTAAGGGTTGTTTATATTTCACTAGGGCCGGGACTTTAACGCGTTAATTACGATTAATTAATTACACAAAAATTAACGCATTTTAATCGCACTTTAATCGCACTTATTTTTGCACAGCGGAACGTTTCTCACTGGATGAGTTTCAGGCGTACCGATTATACTGGAGCACCAACTAACGTGCATGACTTCAGCATGGGACTACAAACAACAACAAACCACGGTGAACAATAGTCAAACATGAACGAACAAGCTGATGAGACCGCTTTGGTCGGCCCCGTGGATGGGACATGTTGTTTTAAAAAACGGACGGATGGAAGCGTCGACAAGAGCACGGTTGTGTGCAAATTATGCAAAAAAGAATGTGCATATCACCGCAGCACATCAAGCCTAAAGTATCACCTAAATGCAAAGCATGTAGCAGCTAGCGTGGACGTTAGCCCGACTTCGAGTGCAAGGAACCACACCCTGACCCAACCCACACTCAACCAGATGACTGGTTTCAGGGCCAGGATAAGTCAGTCCACGTCTGAGAAAATAACCAACTCCCTGGCTCACTGCATTGCACTGAGGCTCAAGCAGGGCTCGACATTAAGGACTGCCCGATGGCCCGGGGCCATCTAGTATTTAGCTCGGGCAATGAAGCCTCACCTGCTGGTTGCCCGATCGGGCAACCTATTATGCCAGTATCATGCAGCTCGCGGATCAGTAATGATGAGTGACCCGACAGTAAAACTAAACATATCTATAACTAGTTTAGGTAGTTTGAGAGGTAATTAAAATAGCTACGTGTGATATTCTAACCTGAAGTGTGTGTTACTTTTGTTCCGCTCACCGCTGCATGCGATCATGCAGAGCTGCGTGTCGAGTCTCGACTCGTCAGCAGCAGCTGATCTCTCTCTCCCGTCAGATTAGACTTCACTCGCGTTTATGTCCATATCGATCAGATCCAGCTAGTTCTAGCTAATGATAGACTACCTGCTTATTAAAAGACAACTACACAATAAGTGTCGCTATGCAACTGGGTGAGGCCACAAAGTATAGCACAGCATTATGCATTTGTTTACATGCCCACCGGAGCCCCGAGGCATTACCAACAGATCAACGCACAATCAACCCATCCAGGACATCTCTTTCTCCACATTAAGTGTTAGACATTAGAGTTGACTATTCTTGTCTGTCACATACTCTTCTTGTCTCTCACATAAGTGGCGCAACTGAAGCGGTATTGCTCTAAAGGGAAATGATTTTGACCGAAGATATTTAGATTTGCCGGCTAATGTGCTTCGCGGATGCGCTCGGCTCCTCTCGACTGCTGCTCGGGTCTGCTCGGTCAGCTTCCGGATGAGGAGGCATTCGTTCGACCAATTTACAGTAGTTAACATTACACACATTTTTAACAGGGGCCATAATAGTGCAAATAATGTTTGTTTTGGCAGTTATAACTGAATGTAATGTTTTCTACTTTTTTCCATCTGGGAAGGCATTTGCCTTCATCAGATAGAAAGTGTTTTGACCAACAACTTAAGTGTTTCTTATAGCTATGCAGGAAGCGAGCAAACACAAACAAGAACAAACAAACAAGTGAAATGAAGAATACAATTGAAATTGTACAATATAATATTGTGGTGGTTCATCTTATAATTCAGTCTAGAGAATGCACCAGACAGCATCTAAGACCTGCAAAAATGAAAAAAATGTCTAGGGGGAGGCCCCCCAAACCCTTCGTGCCATTTCGTCCGCATGCATTTTTCAGGGCAATCTCTATTGGGCTCAGGGCCATCTGTAAATTAGCTTAGATGGCCCTGTGCTTAAAAATGCGATTTAAAAAAATGCGATTAATTTCGATTAATTAATTACAAAGCCTCTAATTAATTAGATTAATTTTTTTAATCGAGTCCCGGCTCTATATTTCACATCATTAATCAGAATCTGCAAAGTAACTCAAATAAATGCAGTGGAGTAAAAATACCAGGTTAACCTCTGAATTGTAGTGGAGTAGAATTACAAAGTATCAATGAGCTGTCATGTGGGTATACGGCATTAATATAATGCTGCGCATTATGGACACAAGTGATTTTCACCCATTTATTAATTATATGTTTTACATTTGATAACACCAATGTGTTTAATACTGGCAACTTCTAATTGTGGGAAAAACGAAAACGTTCAGTAGAGACGTCCCATAGAACATTTTGCGAAACACAATAGACAGCATGTGTAGTTCTGGGGGGGCGTTCGATTCCAGTTTTGGATAGTCTGGCGTGGTTTCGTTCCATTTCACACAGCTGTTTGACGCTCTGCGTAACCTTACGGGAACTGTAGTCCTAAACGATAGCTGGGGATTATGGGTAGTGTAGTGTCTTCGGCCATCCTAAACTCAGAAATGTTGACAATCGCAATGATGCTCGAAATGTCCCTTATAGGCCTACGTCTGTTTCCGGTTATTTTTATTTTGAAATTCAGTTCCTGACGGACACCAAAAAAGCCCGAGATTATGGAATTAAACCAATAAATAAAAGCAAGGATAATTGTGTGTTATTGGAGAGTAAATAACAGTGTGTTATTTTGAAAAGAATAACAAATTATTATTAGAAGGAAAAAATATTTAAAAATACAGATTTCAGTATCCTGAGGCTCTGAGCCCCATTTATTTCCCTCACAGACGGCAACAAAAGTCCGAAATTATACGATTTAAAATAAAAGCAATAACTGTGGCTTCATATTGAGTAAGAACATGTTTTTATGAACCACACAGCTTCCGGTCTTCCACGACCCGACCGGAGAAAAAGACGTGCTGCAGGCAGTAGAAATACATTGCTTTTAAAATCGTGCTGTGCAACACGACAAAAAGGGGTAAATCGTGTTGGTGAACACGAATCAATAGATTAAAAATCGTGTTGGTGAACACGAAATGCCGTGAGACTGGATTGGTATGGTAGGTGTGTGGGAGGAATGATGGGTGTGTGTTGAAATGAGTGAAAATATGGCTGTGGATACTGGTGAGTGGAGAGTAGACTGTGGGCTGTGTCCCTATGGTATTTATCACGACACGTGGCTGGTAGGTCGGTTGACCTAGGGATGTGTATGTGAACATCTGGCCAGGGCGTCGGCCTCTGGTAGATCTTCTTAGTGAAGGCTGAGTCTCTTGGACATCTCTTTCTTGGTCATCGGACTGACACAGATCTTGCTCATTGTAAGGCTGAGGCTCACCAGCGCTTGGCACTTGTTCATCTTGTCTCTTGTTTTGTGTCTCACAGTTAACCCTTAGATGAGGCCTGGCTTGTTCATTTATTGGCATATGTAGCCAATACCGTGGAGCTTCATCTTCATCTGATTCACTTGTGTTATCATCATGTCTTTATTCAATCGTGTTTGATGGTCTTGTTGTCTTGGCGTTTCTCTTTTGTGGTTTGGCTGGTGTATTTGTGACAACTGGCTCTCCAGGTAAGTCATTTACTTACTATTCCAGTCTAGAGATGTCCAGAGACACACCCCGCATCATGCTCTATGCTTTCACACATTCTGCTTCCACATTGGAAAAGAGCAGCGCAAAATGCTCGTTATTTGGAAACAATATTGAAGAGAAGGCTCCGTAACACATTACTCTAAGGATCGAGTTCAGACATATAGGCTGTCTTGAACACTACCATCAGAGTAAGTGATCTGATTCAGCCGATAACACGAAAGCACATGGCTACTTAACATGCAGAATGACTGCTTTCTGGGGCTTAATCTTTATTGATATAATTTAAACATTCACTATATAATAATTGTAGCGTCCCCGGCTGAATGATGATCAGACTCTCCAACTGATGGTATCTGTGTATTGCACACCCTTGCTTGTATACACTCATTACCAACGTAATAACTTATGCCCTTATCAGCCAGGTGCTAAAAACCGAATGCAACTATTTAGTATGTTAATTGTATTCGTCATCTATCGGTCATTATACATGTGTGTTGACACTGCTCCGTTGTCCATTGACTTCCGGTAAAACTTCCTTCAAAATAAGAGTCCCGATCTTATTACTATCAAAGTGCAAAACGAAAACTTTACCATAGGAAAATATTGCCATACAAATATAATCACTTCTTTAAAAGGTAACTCATTTTAAATATAGTTTATTTATATATAATAATAATATTAATACTAGTAATAAGCTTTATATCTGTATAGCACCTATTACAAGAATTGTAGCCAAACTCCCTTCACAGCAGTTCAATAGACAGATTAGTATAACATGACAGGATAAAAGCAATGTAGAGGAGCTGTGTTGTGCGTAGACGGCTCTGCTAAGATTGTTCCCTAGTTTAGGTTTCATGTTATGTGTTTAGATAGGTTCCTGTTTTATTTTGATAGTCTTGTCTACCCTCATGTGTCTCAAGTACGTTTCCTGCCTTGTCTGTTTTCCCACGGTTGTGATTGTCTAATTGTCTTCACCTGGTGTTGTCTGTCTAGTATATATAGTTCTCGTCTTCCTCTGTCTCGTTGCCAGATTGTCTTGAATGTTCCAAGCCTTCCAGCGTAAGATCCTTTTGTCATTGTTCATAGAGCTATCGTCCATAGAGTTAGATTAGTGTATTTGTAGTTTTTGTTTTGTTGCTTTATGTATTCAGTGTGTTATGACCTGTCTACATTAAAACCCTTTATTTTGATACTTTGTTTGTCTCTGCGTCTGCATTTGATTCCACGCCCTTGTACAGCCCTAACAGTACAATCTGGCCAAAACATGGAATTAGCAGATGCAGAACCAGTTAAAACAGCGATACGACTTCAGGGCGAACGTCTACACCAGGCATCCTCAAAGTACGGACTCCAGTCCGGATCCGGACCGAACCACAACTGTCTCTGGACTCTGAGCAAATTATACTTTTCATATGTATTATCTGTTATCTGTGAGACATCGCCACAACGCAACGAGTCAAAATGATCCGCTATGTCCATAGACTGCAAACAGTGCTCATCGGACATTTATGAGAGAAAGTCTCTAATGTCCGAGTGCAAGTGAATGCAGCACAAGATGTACGTCATGTAACCCCTCCCCCGGTCCTGGCGCGAGCGTGGACATATGATTGGCGGCGATTTCATTTGAACGGGACGGGGCAAAACGAGAAGCATTCGGACCCAAGCACTGAAGGAATGAGGTATTTGCGGTCTACACTGACAGAGAAGAGACTGTCAGTCTGGCTGTACTCAGCATTGAATCAAAACGCACTAAAGCTTTAGATCTTCATACGTTTGTGAGGCGTTTTGCTGAACAAGATGGTAATCGCCGCATTCGAGCTGTAATACACGTCAACTTGATGCTCTGCTCACGGATGAGCATACAAAACTGTTACGATGATGACCGTACGTGTGTAAATATATTTTTTTCTTTGAGGGGGTCTGCCTCCTGAGGAAGTCAAATAAGACGGTTTGTAAAACTACACTGCCCAGCCAAACAAAAGTAACCACTTTGATTTAACTAGGCCAGTAGGTAAGGACTTTTCACTGAATAATAACTGAAGTATAAAAGAATGCATGACTGAAGTGATGGAGACCATGAAGGCAAACAAAAAGAGGAAATAACTCAAGCAAATCCCCCTCTCAGATTCCACAGCAACCAGAAGAACATAAATACTGGCTGGTGATTTGATTCATCAGCTTTGTGATGGCATAAAAAAATGCATTTCCTTAGCTGTGGGTGAGTCCACTGACACCGCTGACAATGCTCAGTTGCTGGTGTTTGTGAGTTTTTATGATGAGGCAAAGGGGGAGTTTGTTGAAGATGTGTTGGGCCTGACGAACCTCAGTGGACACACAATGCTGAATGAAAGAGGGTGCAGCTGCCTTTATTCATAACTGTGCAGCTCTTACACTGCGACTCTGAGGGTCAAGCACAGACACAATAACAATGAAAACTGCTGCATACAGATTATTTTTGTTTTTGCAACCTCGTGTTAAGAATCTTGTTGCAATTGTTTAAAAGTTTGAATGACCGTAATAAACGGACCTTTGTCTTATTGAAACATTTATTTTGGACCTTTAAGATTTGTATTTGAGTACCCCTGGTCTACACCATCATGAGGAGAAGTTCTCTGTCATACACCAGGCAGTGAGGGACCTGGCGGAGCAGCAACATGGACTCCAAGCCTCTGTCAACACCCAAATCAGCGACATGGCGGAGGCGGTGCATCGTGTGCTGGCACGCCTGGACGTCGTGCCACTGCTCCGGCATTACCTGATGCTGTGGCTCATCCTCAACAGCTGGCAGCCCCTCCTACTACAGCGGCGCCGCTTCCTGGATCTCATGCTGTCCTGTTGCCTCGCTTGGCCCCTCCAGATAAGTTTTCCGGAGATTCCAATGACTGTAGATCCTTTCTGACTCAGTGCGATCTACACTTTAAGTTAATGCCCTACATATATAGCTCTGATTATGCTCAGATTGCATTTATCATTTCTCATCTGTCCGGCCGTTCGGCTGCATGGGCTACGGCGGAGTGGGAGAACAATTCTGCAACTTGCAACTCTGTCTCTCAGTTCATCCACTCGTTTTTAAGAGTGTTTGCACATCACACACCAGCTGTAGAGAGCGCACAGAATTTGACATACATTCAGCAAAATCAACGCCGAGTGGCGGATTATGCAATTGAGTTCCGCACTATGGCTATTGATTGCGATTGGAATGATTCAGTGTTAAGGGACATATTTCGGAACGGACTATCAGAGAAAATTAAGGATCATTGCTTATGGATCCTCCCACAGACTTATAAAGTATGGTAACGGCTGCTATTAAGATTGACAATCGCATCTGTGAGAGAGATAGAGAAAGAAAGAAGACTGCCGTTTCGTCCAGCGGAACCAGAGGGTTCTCAACAGCTGTTCATCCTGTCCGGAGGACATCATTCGGCTCGTCACCTGCTTCAGAGGCCACAGCGCCCCCCATTGACTCGGAGGAGCCGATGCAGCTCGGCAGGGCCAGAATCTCACCGGAGGAACGACGTCGCCGCCTAGTGGAGGCAAGATGTTTCTACTGCGGTCAACAGGGGCATCAACAAGCCATGTGTCCAGTAAAAGAACAGGCTCGCCGGTGAAAGGGAAGACACTGGTGAGCCAATCTGACTTTTTTGACTTCCCTCCACGCACATTAACTCAAGTTATGCTATGTGAAGGTAATCAGGTTATTGAACAGGGGGCACTTGTAGATTCTGGAGCCGATGAGAGTTTTTTGGATAAAGAGCTAGCTCTTAGGCTTAACCTGACGTTGACGCCATTACCTTCGCCGTTAAAAGCGAACGCGTTAGATGGGCGCCTTCTATTCACAGTGACTCATTGCACCACACCTGTAAAAATGACAATCATGTTGAGAACATAGTTTTTCATGTGTTTAAATCAGCTCAACACCCGATCATTTTAGGTTACCCTTGGTTACTTTTGCACAATCCTGTCATTGATTGGCGGTCAGGGAAAGTACAAGAGTGGGGAATGTTGTGTAAACAGAAGTGTGTACACGATCAGAGTAAGTTGATACTGAGGAAATCTCCACTTCTAAAGCAGACTGTCACAACGAACCTCTTTCTGACTATTTTTCTGATTACCCTGATTTATCAAAGGTCCCCACATGTTATCATGATCTAAAGGAAGTCTTTAGTAAAGCTAGGGCGAGTGCACTACCACCCCATCGGCCTTATGATTGTGCTATAGACTTGTTGCCAGGATCCACGATTCCCAAGGGCCGTCTGTACTCCCTGTCAGCTCCAGAAAAGGGGTCCATGAAGGATTACATCGACACCTCACTCAAGGCAGGACTCGTCCGACCGTCTTCCTCTCCTGCCGGAGCGGGCTTCTTCTTTGTGAAGAAAAAGATGGTTCTCTCCGTCCCTGCATCGATTACAGTCCACTGAATGACATCACGGTAAAAAACAGATACCCCCTCCCTCTCATTGACTCTGCTTTTGACCTATTGCAGGATGCTAAAGTGTTCACAAAACTGGATTTACGCAACGCTTATCATCTGGTAAGAATAAGGGAGGGGGATGAGTGGAAAACTGGATTTAATACCCCAACAGGACATTACGAGTACCTCGTAATGCCTTTCGGGTTAACTAACGCCCCAGCAGTTTTCCAGGCGCTGGTCAATGATGTACTCGGGGAGTTTTTGAACGTGTTTGTCTTTGTGTATTTGGATGAGATTTTAATCTTCTCTCCTGATAAGGAGACTCATGTGCAACATGTCCACCACTTCCACGCTGCTGTTTTCGCCTGTCCTTTGCTGCTGTGCTGATTTTGCTCCAGGAACATCACGGATACTGTGTGCTGGTCTGGGAAAATTGCCCATATCGGGATTCTGCTGTGCCTGTTAACTGTTTTGGACTATGAGAAGATCTCTAGTCATTCTGAGAAGTCTACTGGATTCAGGTCTGTTCTGCCACCCGCAGTGGGCATCCCCTGCAACGGTTCGGATGTGTTGCTCAAACAATTACCGGTTGCCTTGTCACAGACAATCTGCTCGACAAAATATGTTTTTTGTTTTCCTGCGATGATGGTTCTTCAGGACTGCTTCTTAAGCTCAAATCACACTCTCGCAGACTTTTCCGGTGTTTCTAAATTAGATGACAATGTATGTGTGTCGTTTAAGAGGAAAAGATGCCTGGTTTTGTTGTTATTACTGTCAGGAAATGTACAACCTAACCCTGGTCCGCCCAGTAGTAATAGTCAGATCGCTACTCCTGCTGATTTTAAAGCTAGGTCTGGGTTGGGTTTCATCCACTTGAATGTGCGCAGTCTGTTAGGTAAACTAGATTGTGTCCGTATCTGGGCGAGCTCTAGCTAGAACAAGCGAAACTCATCCTGAGCACACACAAACACTCACAGCCGAAGGAAAAACAATAAGGGTGGCTTGATATTGAGTAAGAAAAAGGTTTATAACGCTGTGAGAATGGGTCTGCGGAGAGCATTTATCCGCGATCCCAACGTAGAAGTCCGAAAAACGTTTACCCATTTAAACAGTTGTGGTAGATACTGTACACCTTGTTTGTTTTAAACATCATAAATACACAAACAACAATGAATACTTACAGGTTGTGTAACCGAATCACCCGCTGGTCCAAACAAAGTAGGAACAGCATCGTTCTTCTACGCTGTACATATCCGGCATGCATCGCTGAAAGGTTTTGGGAAGCTTTGTTTCGTGAAAGGCTGGCATATTCTGGGCGTGGCTACTGGGTATCCCTACGTAGCGATAACCAGGAAGTAAATGAGAAATCTCCAACGAGGCGTTTTGGGGAGGTTTTTTCTGTGTTAGAGTTTTACTCGCTACAGGGTGTACTTTCAGGTTTTTTGACTGCAGACCGTTTACATGCATACAAATCTTCATAACACACAAGGGGACGGGTAATAACTGGAAAGCATGACATGGGACCTTTAAGTATAATATATGTTGTTCTTTAGCTTTGCCATTGTTATTTATATATATACAGGGGTGCACATAACTTCTTTAGTGAGTTACTCGAATGAGTACCAGGCGACGTGCAGTTAGGGGAGACATACTCCAATGTAACGGGAACAAAACTAAAGAAAAACTAAATAATAATAAAATGTGTCTGATCTGTGTTGTAAATGTGATTTCTGTATGATTTTTATAGTCAAAATCGGCAAATTCGCCGAGCTCCGCTACAACTACATGGGAGCGATGAGAAGTGAGGCAGGGACGAGCTCTCCCTCCCGTAAGCCCACAGAAACTGGCTGGAGCACGGGCACTAATTTAGCTCGAGCACTTATTTTGTGCCTGCGCTCAAGCCAGTTACTGTGGGGTGAGGTGAGGCACAGATGAGATCTGCCTCACCTCAGATGCGTCACCCCACTGAAACTGGCTGGAGCGCGGGCCCTAAGCGCATGCCTGCACCATCTCCCTGTATGTCACAAATCTAATGTTTGTAGATCCCTTTATTACATTTATCCTCGCCATCCATAGTCTCTAAATAACTTATTTCACGTATATATGATATTTCGGCTCGCCGGTCTCATCGTACAACGGCAATGAAAAAAGCACCAGGAGAGGCAGCCATAACCTCTGCCGCACTGAAGGGGGCGCACGTGAGCCAACAGGTTCTTGTTGCTACTGTTATTCTACGCAGAGACGGTAGACTCAAACAACAAACTAGACTTTTGAAACTAGAGGAAGATAAGGAGGACTTTTACAAAAAATAATTGAGATTGTTGTCCAGAAGGATAGCATGGACTTCATCTTCAAGTCAAGGTAAGACCACAATTGTAATGAACATGGGATCTAAAAGAGAACAATCCAATATTTCAATTTTGGGAATCCTTTTGTTGAAGGGTCCATGGGCGTAGGAAGCATCCTCAATGTGGGTGGGATAATTTGACGGGGTGGGTGTGGGCAGGTGGTGGATCTCACCTCCTCTAGGGGGGTCCGGGGGCTTGCTCCCCCTGGAAGAATTTGTTTTAAATGTTGAAGTTAAATGGATCTATCTGGTGCACTTTGAGAGCAAAGTCAGGGACTACATCTATGGATACATCTCTCAACAACACCCATGTGAAACAGTACTGTTTAAAACAGACTTACTTTTTCTTCATGCATATTTTACTAATCACTCCCCTTTTAAACTGTATTTTTGTTTTACTGTCCTATAGTATGAGTTGGAATTATTTCATACCTGTTATTCTCTTTTTTATATTGATCATATAAAAGGTGTGCCTTGGAAATACTTGTTTACATGACATAACTTAGACTAAAGACTTATCTAAACACTCAGAGTCTTTTACCTCCCTGAGCTGACGTTATAAGATTTGTCTGACAGGAGAGAGCTCTCCTCCTCCTTGTTGTAGAAACAACTCCTTATGTACGTTAGCGCTCTCTCGTTCACTCTCTCTCTCGCTCGCTCGCTCACACAAAATGCGCTCGTCGTGCCACACACACAGCCAAGCTATGACACACAAAGACCCAGAATAACTTTGAATGCTGTATCCTATTCTTTTCGATGGCTTTATAGTATGATATGACGGATGAACAGATCGCCACTGGGCTTACAACTAACGACACAGCTACGCAAAAAACGCAGCATGTTTTACAGCTCGTGTGTATGGCTCTGAGAATCTGCCTTGGTACAAAGTAGCAGTGAAAACATGGTACGGAGTTTCATTGATTTGGGCATTCTCACAATAAGCAAATGGAATGGATTTGATAATGAAGCACTGACACAGCGCTCTAGAGCAGGGGTTCCCAAAGTGGGGGAGATGAGATATATATATATATATATATATATACTTTTTATCATTATTATTATTATAATTATAATTATCCAGTGTTTCCCACATCATTTGATTCTATTTGTAGGGGCACCGCACCCCCCCCCCCCCCCCATGCAAATGAGCCATACTCATTAAATATGCGCATATTTCAATACTTTCAGGAACACAATTCTGAACATTGGATAAAGTCAGGTTCGAAATTCTTGTTTCATTTTGTAGTCATATTAGAATCTAAAGTTTTTATTGAAAGGATTTTGGATATCTCTTTTTATCACTCCATAAATCAGAAAATAATGTCAACAGCCCTAAAATATCAATCGCCATGTTTTTAGGTATAACATTTTATATAATTCAGGCTATGAATGATATATAAACAAACCCTTCTGTAAAAGCCTTCATAATATTGATAGGAATATAACTGGAAGGTTTGGTGTATCTACGTGCTACTGAAGTTGAAATTTCGAACTCAGAGTAGGAGAAAAAACTCATTTTGAGAAAACGACCTTTAAAGATTGCAGTGAGGCGCTAGCTAGACCCTCCTGTTCTTTGGATGACAGCTTGCGCCTCGACACACTCCGTGAAGGTATTTCATGTTCGGGGTAATTTGTTTTTTGTAAAACCTTGCTTCGTGCAAGTGACAATTGTTGTCGTCTTCTCTGTGAACGCTTTTTATCGCTGTTCTTTTGCCATTTTGAGATTTAAATTTCCAGCGAAAGCTAACCAGGAAAGTGTTTTAGTACACCACGTGATGCATCTGAACGAATCACGTCGTCAGAAATTGACACCAGCCAATGAGATTTCGTTTTTTGGTTTAAAGACTTTCACGATTGGTTGCTGATACAAAGGAAATGACCATATTTGGATCTGATGAGATTGTGCAGGAGAGACGGAGCTTTCAAATGATAGGCCTAACTCTGATGACATGGTGCAAACAGCGGTCGTGGGACTTTATGTTACGTTAGAATGCTAACTTTTGGTGAATTTAGGAGAAATCTACAGACGCAAATAGACAAACTATAGTAAAATAAACACCTAAATGTGTATTTTGTACATTTTCCTTCCAAAAGCCTGAAAGAAAAGATGTTATGGAAACAAAATAGCACAACATATCAAAATTGACCAGTGCATGAAAAATGATGTTTTTGCCTGCCTGTCTCGCCCTAATGAGTAAGACACACCGGAGTTGAGGATCATTGGGGTTTGTATGCTGTTGATGTCCCCCCCCCCCCACGTGGCGGGGGGGTCAAAAAGAGATTTTGGTGGTCGCGGGCTGAAAAGTTTGGGAACCCCTGCTCTAGAGACCGGCGAGTGGATAGACCGATGCACGGACATTCATTTCAGAAGTGGGGGGGGCCAAAAAGTGCGTGTGTATGTGACATACTTGCCAACGCTCCCGATTTTCGCTTCTGATTTTGACAGTCTCTGCGGCCGCAGAGCTGCTGCTTTTGGGTTCATCTGGCTGCGCTGGTTCTATGGTTGAAGGACCAAGCTCCGGAGTTGCGGATGTCAGGGATGTGACATTCAAGTTGTTGAATTTCAGTTTAGTTTGACAGTATTTTGTTTTCTTATGCGCCGGTTCTTCTGACATGTTTGCAAGTTTATCTATCTAGGTTAACGGCTGACACACACAGAACAAAGTAACAAATAACGTAAACAACTTAACAAATAAACACATCTAAGCTTTTTTATTGGTTGTAATTTACATGGATTCATTTGAATGGTGTGACAATGTCCTATTTGATTGGATTACAATGTATATATATTCTTCCTGTTATGTCTGCCTACTTTATTTTACCTAATGCAAAGTGACCTGCTCCATCGAAATCAGTCGCATTGACCCGAAGACACATTTTGAGTTGTATACACTGTTGGAAAGAGGATATTCCTAGCTTTCTTGATATCAGGATTGTTGTTGTACTCCAAATATTAAGCAAAATATGTCACATTATATAATGACTGTTACCGAGTCATCATTTTGAGAAAAAGGCCTTCAAAGTTTCCTCTTCCCTGGAATCCATCGATCTGATTGATTATTAGCAAATTATCAAAATAGTACGGAGGGAAGATATATTCGTTTGGATTACTAGTCTGGGGGAAGCCTGCGTGTGTGTGTGTGTGTGTGTGTGTGTGTGTGTGTGTGTGTGTGTGTGTGTGTGTGTGTGTGTGTGTGTGTGTGTGTGTGTGTGTGTGTGTGTGTGTGTGTGTGTGTGTGTGTGTGTGTGTGTGTGTGTGTGTGTGTGTGTGTGTGTGTGTGTGTGTGTTTGTGTATTTTTGCGTTTGTGTGTACAACTTGTGTGTACAACTCAGCTAACCTGGTCCCGACCAGGTTAGCTGCTTAGCATATATTACCATGGAGATCTAGCCTGCTAAAAAGAGAACCAGCTTCGGATGACCAGAAAGCCGGAGTTTTCCCTGAATTTAGCCGGCTAAGCGAAAATCCTGCTTCGCAGTATACCCCCCTGGAGTAAATCCACAAGCTACCCTGCAGTATACAAAGTACTTCAAACTAGCTGCACCTTCACCAGCTTTGAGAACACTTTCATGATCAATCATTATAAAACATATCATATATATTATTCTGAAATGGACCAATCTGCACAACGACTACTTTTACTGTCGCTACTTTCACTATATTTGAATGATAATACTTTTCTACTTTTACTTGAGGAACATTATGAATTCCTACACAAGATCTGAGTACTTCTTCCAACTCTGTCTGATTTCAAACTCTTCCATTAACACCCTGAGTAAGTTTGCACCTGTGTGTTTGGTTTTGCTCCACCTTGTTGTAAATAAAACAGCCAGTTGACGTATGTTGTTCATATCAACGTTAACAACAACCTGTGCACACGGTGAACAACTCTGTCGTCCGGTGATCTAAGCCTCTGCCTCCTGTAAAGGCTTCACAGGTCCGTCGGTCATGGCCTGTGCGGCTCGGCTCAGTTCAATCAGTCCAATAAAGTCCGGAGATTTTTTGTAGGGAGCAAAACGCCAAAGTGGCTGCCTAATGTATTTAGTTTTTTTGGACATGTCTAGCAGTTGAGACATGAATGAATGTAGAAAAAGTGTATACATAACAAGAAATAAAAAGTATAGACATAAATGTGAACAGGAATGTATTATACATTATTAGGAATTGACAAAAACATGAATAGAAAAATATTTATGTTTTAAAATCTAATATCATGTTTTTTTAAATAGCCTCTTGGAGTATAAAAAATGAGATGGGTAGCGTCTCAAGACATGGGGGATGAAAAGTTATCAAAATTGCAATTTTTCACCGCACGCTGTAGTCGTTATGTGCGCCCATTTTCACGTTAGCTTGATGCTAGGAGATCCCTCACCATGGAACACGATGATGTCATAACTCCAACTGACATACTCTGAATACCGCCAAACATCACATGATGGTTAACACTGCGGCCCTGAACAGCTCTACGTCAAATCGGAGGTTTCATCACTGCACAGCATACTTTTTGGATCACCTGCATTCATACTAAAAAAACTTCAATATGTCCAAAACTCAGCTTCCAGCTTGCTCACCTCCAGCCGATGCTCCGACTGTGGTGTTAGTGTGCTGTGTGTGTGTGTTAGCCAATAGGAGTGAAGCCTTACGGGCACGGTTCAGTGACGTCATAGGGAGACGACATGTTATGGTAACAGAGCATGTGAGCTAGGTGTGTTCTAGCATGTGGGCTACCAATAAAGAGACACGTAATTGTGACAGTTGAACTCACGGGTATTATTGAATAACACGACACCGACCACATCACCCCTATCCTCCATGACCTCCACTGGCTCCCCATCAAACACCGCATTGACTTTAAAATATTACTTTTCACTTTCAAAGCCCTCAACAACCTCGCCCCCCCTACCTCTGTGACCTCATCCAACGACACACCCCCACCCGTCGCCTCAGGTCTGCTGAAGCTAACCTACTGCAGCCCATCAGGACAAAGCTCCGGACCTGGGGTGACAGGGCCTTCGCAGCCCCACCCCCCTCACTCTGGAACCCCCTCCCCAGCCACGTCAGATCCGCCAACAATCCCTCAAAACTCACCTTTTCACTCTTGCCTTCAACTCCTAATCAACTAACCCCTTGCCCTTATTCCTCCTAGCTTAGCACTTTCTACTGTTGTTGTTATTTTTGTTTTACTTGCTTGTAAGCGCTTTGAGCACCAGGAAAAGCGCTCTATAAATGTAATGTATTATATCATGTTGTGTTACCATGGAAACACATCCCTTGCCATAAAAGACGATATTGTCGCAATTCAAAGGAAAATCGTCCAAAAGGCACCAGACTTCAGATGATGGTTAATGGTCTGGACCTCAACATGTCTATGTTTCTCAAAATCCGTTGCCATAACAACACATCCCTGGCCGTTACACACAATATTGCTATAATAACTCCTAGGAAAATGGTCATAAACTTGTAAAACTTCACATGTGTGCTAACAGTCCAGCCCTTAAGACATATACGTTTAATTTTTGAGATTTCGTCAAATGCTATTGCCATAGCAACACAATGCTCGCCATGAAACACGGTTTTCTCATAACTGCAGTGAACATGCTCCAAACGGCCCAAAACTTCACATGTTTGATAACGATGCAGCCATCAAGACATCTAAGCCTATTATGGGGTAATATCAAATACCGTTGCCATGGCGACAGATCACTCGCCATCAAACATGATGTTTATGTTACTGCTGTAACTCCTTTAGACATTATCCGATCGGCCTGAAACTTCCCACGTTTGCTAACGGCCGAGTCCGGAAAACATCTGCGCAACGTCGACATGCGGACCACAGCGGACCTGCGTGGATCGTCAAAGACCCGCTCATCGCTGTTCGCTGCTTTAATTAAAATGATTATTAGGTTTTTTGCATTATTATTTTATTTAGTTTTATATATATTTTATAGGTATAAGCCTATTTGTCTTCCAAGCTAGCGGAGAACGTTCTCACAACTTTGGCTAACGTTACCTACAGGTTCTAATAATGTTTTAAAGAAACGTTTTAATCTGATGTTCAAAGAACCTTTTTAGGATGTTTATTTTTTCAAATAATGCTCCTATAAGGTTTAAGGTTAACTAAGACATAACGTTTTAACTGCAACATTCAGAGGATGTTTTGAGGATGTTATTAAGGCCTGAGATGACAGAAATCTTTTTTATAAAATGTTCCTTTAATGTTATATGTTAACAAAGGTGGAACGTTTTGCCTGCAACATTTTAAGGATGTTTTTTGGACGTTGTTGGGGTAACACATTAAAGATGTTCTTTATAAAACGTTCCCTCAATGTTACATGATAACAAAAGAAGAACATTCTCCAAGCAACATTCTGAAAATGTTTTCAGGATGTTATTGAGGCCTGAGATGACAAAGTGTTTTATAAAATGTTCCTTAAATGTGATATGTTAACAAACGTGGAACGTTTTGCCTGCAACATTTTGAGGATGTTTTTTGGACGTTGTTGAGTAACACATTACAGATGTTCTTTTATAAAACGTTCCCTCAATGTTACATGATAACAAAAGAAAAACATTTTCAAAGCAACATTCGGTTATTCTTTTTTTTTTAAATAAATGTTTACATGGACTGCCCCCCCCCCCTTAGGGGAATTCATCCACAAAAGACACACTGGATGCTGCACTAGGTCAGAAACCAGAGGAGACTGTGAGGTCCACCGCAGATGGACAACTTTTGGACAAAATGTCCTCTCTATTAAAGGCAGCTCATTGTGGAACAGCCTCCCAACTGAGATACGGGATTGTCCCACTCTCAATAGTTTTAAAGGACAATTCGTTGTTCTAGGAATGTTTTCAGCGGAACGTTTTATTTTGGTTCCCAGAATGTTCTTCTGAAAGGTAGGATAACGTTCTCTAAAAACATTCTTAAAATGTTTGGTGATAACTTTCTTAAGATGTATGAGCGCATTGAGACAATGAATAGGACGTATAAAAAAGAATGTATGCATGCCACTATTCACTCACATGCACTTATAACCACACTAAGGTCTCTCTCTAAAAAAAAAGAAAATACTTCTAATAAATCAGAACGATGCAGCACGTTATCCTACTCTAAAATAATAACATTCTGGCAACATAAAAAAATCTAACTTGCAGCTGAAAACGTTTTAAGAATAGTAGGGCATAATGTTCTAACAATGTTATCAAAAACATCTGAAGAAAGTTATCAACAAACATTTTAAGAAATTTTTTAGAGAACGTTATCCTACCTTTCAGAAGGACATTCTGGGAACCAAAATAAAACTTCCCGCTGAAAACATTCCTAGAACAGTTTCCAAGAAGGATCATTATTTATTTAATTTAATTTGTATTATCATTCCTTTTACCTCTTGTGTTCCTTAAGCTGTGAAACTGTGTAATGGCACATATCAAATTAAAACAGAGAACAAATTCCCCGTTTTAATTTGATGTGTGAGGAGGAGGAGGAGGAGGAGGAGGAGGAGGAGGAGGAGGAGGAGGAGGAGGAGGAGGAGGAGGAGGAGGAGGAGGAGGAGGAGGAGGAGGAGGGAGACTGCAGTGGTTTGGGCTACTGCAGTTCTCTCTTCTGGCCCTTAGATGGCCCCGTGCACCGCACTGTAGCTTCACTGATCCAACAACAGATGCAGAAACTGCACTGTACAGAGAGAGAGAGAGAGAGAGTGTGTGTGTGTGTGTGTGTGTGTGTGTGTGTGTGTGTGTGTGTGTGTGTGTGTGTGTGGTGTGTGTGTGTGTGTGTGTGTGTGTGTGTGTGTGTGTGTGTGTGTGTGTGTGTGTGTGTGTGTGTGTGTGTGTGTGTGTGTGTGTGTGTGTGTGTGTGTGTGTGTGTGTGTGTGTGTGTGTGTGAGTGTGTGTATGGTCCCGAAAACCTGAAGCATGCAGTAGTGCAACCTCGTATTAAAAAAACCCAGCCTGGATCCCACAGTTCTGGCTAATTTTAGGCCCATTTCCAAAATGCCTTTTATGTCAAAGATCCTGGAGAAGATTGTCTACAGTCAAATTATGTTTTTTCTGGAAGAGAACAACATACTGGAGGTTTTCCAATCCGGTTTTAAAACTATGCACAGCACTGAAACAGCGCTTTTAAGAGTCTTTAATGACATCCTTTATCTACTGACTCTGGGGACTGCGTTGTGCTCCTACTTATTGACTTAACTGCTGCTTTCGATACAGTCGACCATGACATCCTGATCTCCCGCTTGGAAAAGTGGGTGGGCATTGAGGGAAAAGCCCTGGAATGGTTCAGGTCATATTTGAAGGACAGAACTTTCTCTGTCAGCCTTGGTGACTCCGAGTCATCCTCTGCTCCACTCCTGTATGGGGTCCCACAGGGCTCAGTATTAGGCCCCCTGCTATTCTCCCTCTATTTGCTCCCTCTTGGGTCCATTTTTAGAAAGCACGGCATCGCATTCCACTGCTATGCTGACGATAGCCAGATTTATGTCCCTCTAACAAAGAAGGAGGGTTACTTAATTAGCCCACTGCTAAAGTGCCTAGATGACATAAAGGCCTGGATGGCGTGCAATTTCCTTAAACTCAATGAAGGAAAAACAGAAGTAATGGTTTTTGGTAGCACCACTGACACCACTTCTGTAGACCTGGGTCCCTTGCATCAGTACACCAAGCCCACCGTTACGAACCTTGGTATTAAAATGGACCGTGAACTCAAACTTGAGAGTCAGATTAAGTCGGTGGTAAAAACGAGCTTTTATCACCTGAGGCAGCTAGCGAAAGTAAAACCTTTTCTCTCCAGACAGCAGTTTGAGACAGTAATCCATGCCTTTGTCACCACCCGGCTGGACTACTGTAACTCTCTCTACATGGGGGTCAGTGGGTCCTCGCTCGCACGACTGCAGCGGGTGCAAAATGCTGCAGCAAGGCTCTTAACTGGCACACGGAAGTTTGACCACATTTCCCCTGTTTTAGCTTCTCTCCACTGGCTGCCAATTTATTTTAGGATCCATTTTAAAATTCTTTTATTTACTTTTAAATCCCTAAATGGCATGACCCCACCATACCTTGCTGAGCTGCTACAGCGCTACACGCCGAACCGCCCTCTCAGGTCAGCGGACCAACTGCTCTTGAATGTGCCTAAAACCAGGTCAAAGCTCAGAGGGGGCGTTGCTTCTCTGTAGCGGCTCCCAAACTGTGGAACGCTCTGCCCCTGGAGATCAGACAGGCCTCCACACTGCCTGCTTTTAAATCACTTCTTAAAACCCACCT
>NC_047510.2:3165311-3175311 GCF_902827115.2 Pseudochaenichthys georgianus
AGTGTCTTTCTTCCACTGCTCAACCCCCTTTTTGCGCATGATAGCGTGCGCGTCCTTTCTTTTTTATCTGTCTTTCTTTCTTTCTTCCTTCCTTTCTCTCTTTCATTCTTTCTTTCTTTGTTTCTTCTTTCTTCTTTCTTTTCGCTCTGGCGCTGCGCATACGTACCCATGTTTGGAACAAGTGTGGCCACTGCGCATTGTGTCGCGTAAAGTTTCTACTGGAGGGGGAGGATTTCAAATCACTGCAGTGTGTTCTCCCCTGCTCTCCCCTGCTCTCCCCTTCAGTGTAACCTCTCCACTAACACGAGTGTGTTAAAGATGTGGCCATGCTGATGACTTTCTGTCAGTGCGCATCAGTCCACCCTTCTCTCTTTCTCCTTTTCTCTTCTGTGTCGACATGTGTGTCCTTTTCTTCTCCGGCTATTCTTAACAGTTATAACATGATTTAACCTAATTAGGCGTGACCCTAATGTGGGACCTACTTTTCAATCCGAATCTGGATTTCCCTCCAGTCGATGTATCACACAGTTAAAAGTACAAGGTCAGTGTGTCCTGCTATGGAGGATACTTTAAAGCAGCTACCTCACTGCATCCATAGGTTGGTGTGTGTGTGTGTGTGTGTGTGTGTGTGTGTGTGTGTGTGTGTGTGTGTGTGTGTGTGTGTGTGTGTGTGTGTGTGTGTGTGTGTGTGTGTGTGTGTGTGTGTGTGTGTGTGTGTGTGTGTGTGTGTGTGTGTGTGTGTGTCAGCACCAGACATGTGTTCCTGGCAGGTGGGGGTGAAAGCATGTGTACCTGACGGAGTGTCTGACGGAGCAGAGGCTGTTTGTAGAACACGTCTCCCTGGGGGAAACACACATCGCTTCAGTCCGGAGACACATCCATTGTTATCTGCTAGATATTAAAGAACCATTCGAGCTGCTAGGACTCTGCACTGCTGAGGAGTTCTGAGAGGGACGTCTTGAAGGATCCAGTAAGGCTGAAACACAAAGTGTGCAGACCTTGTCAAGCTCTATAAACTCTGAGTGAGAGATTCCTCCCAACACTGATGCAGGACAGCTTACCCTTCATGGAGAGAAGGGTCAGGGTGCTGGAGTGTGCATGGCAACACCCAAGTGTATGAGCACACTTGTTTCTGACTGGAAGAACATTGGAAAGGTTTGGAAAGTGTGTGTTTGTGCAGTCGCAGTTAGAGGGGGACAGATTTACGCTGAACAAAAGCAACGACTCAGGACTATAGGAGATGGAGGATGCCCCCCCCCCCCCCCCCCCACCTGGCATTAATGATCTGGGAAGATCTTATTTGTCCTTTGCAGTTTTGAAACATATAACCTAATCCAATCTGTAATGATGGCGTGATCAGCCACTGGCAATCAATAGGGGGGATAGACGAAGACGAAGACGAAGGGCAATGCAATGTTATTTCAAATCCTCTAGTGATTCCGTCTCACCTTCTCCTTTATTCTCATCTTATTCTCAGTTTCCCCAAATCCTGACTTACAGTTCCCTCTGACTCAGTCCTCTCGTCCCCTCCCGTGCCCCCCCCCCCCCCCCCCCAGCCGTGTGCAGAACCCGAGGCCGGTGCTGCCCATTGATTCTGTGGACTCTGCCATATGCAGAGACAGCATATTGACCCAGTCACTGTGTGACTTACATGTTGACACACACACACACACACACACACACACACACACACACACACACACACACACACACACACACACACACACACACACACACACACACACACACACACACACACACACACACACACACACACACACACACACACTAGCCTGATGTGAGAACATACTATAAGGGGGCATGAATACACAAGAGACCAAGCGTTAATGCACATGTTTTAAAAGCAGTCCACAGACCCCTTGTGGCTGGAGCAGGGAGCGCACGAGTAGTTTCAAATGTAATTTACAACATCTATACAATTATAACAAATTGCATTTTGCAGAAGCATCACCCCCATTAATGATGTTAGGATCAATGCAGGGGCTGTGAGTGTTCATGCTGCAAAAGACCTGCATGTTCATGTGGCATAGCATGACGTGCCCCGACTCTCAGCCGGCATGCGTCGGTACTGTAGAAACATACAATGGGACGTGGCAGTCAGTACAATACAGTGGTGCAGCGATGACGTGTGTCTGCAGGCCAAATGGAACTTAGCATCACAACAGCCCCCTCCACCAGAGCAATGGGTTTCCCCATGCGACTTTAGCATATTTAAAAAATAAGATCTCTGGTAAACACATGTTTATGAACCGTATTTTGTTCAGAAGGGTAATCTCCACATTTTAAAACCACTTTTATGATTCTTAAAACGTTAGGCTAAATGAAACGAATCATGGTCGCATGGTTGAGCATTAACCACCGCTAAGCTAACGGCGGCTAACGCTTGGTGTGATGCCGTGTAGCTCATTGAGCCACTTGGTAGCAACCCCTGTGTTCAGACGTCCACTTGCTAAGACCATCTCTCCTGCTCGTGTTCACCACAGAGCTTTTCCCGCCATCCAACCAAAACCAGGTTAAGAATCAAATGAACTTCAAGACAAGAAAACCTGAAGAGGTAAAAGGCCGACTTTAGGACTCATTCCTGCACTGCTGTGTGTTTATGTCCACTCCCACCAGTCTTGCCAGAGATAAGGTTGTCCATGCCCCGACATAGACAACAATAAAACATGCACAGCAGCGGACAGGTGAACAACATGTCCAAGAAAGAGTGCATACTTTCACTCTAGTGCAGTTAAAGTGAAGAGCAGAAGTGACGATGTGCTCATGCAGGTGTTCAGGCTTATTGTACTAAATGTGTTTTAGCACGTACTTATACATGTACAGCTGCAGTGCAGGTCTGTGAGGCTCAGTACTGATGTACACAACATGATACTAAATAAAGGACAACAGATGAGTTCAGAAGGAGTGGACAGCCACTCTTCTTCGTTGGTGTTGCATCTAGATTGAGCTGGCAGGTTTTTCATGCATAAAACTTGTCAAGTCAGAAAAGTCAACGGAAGCCAAACACGCGATGGAAGAACCAGGGATTGAGAGGATCCAGAAAGACAAACAGGGCGGCGGGTCTGGGGGAGCATCGGTGTGACGGCTGGGGGTGACTTTGAAAGTGTTGCAGTCAATAGTTTCGGTGCCAGCGTGGTGACATAAAGATAGGGGGGGGGGGGGCAGTGTCAGGTAGGCTGAGGTCAGGCGGTCGGCATGTTTGAGCTGATTGGCTGGCTGGGGAAGAGCGAGCCGCAGAAGAAGAATGTCGGAGGAGCGATGGAGAATACACGAGAGCTCGGGTTCGTTATGAATATGCTACATGTTTTGCAGCGGCAGCATCTCTCCCTGCCCTTCTCCTTCCCCTTGTCCTCCTCTCCTCCACAACCCTCCCCCATTCCCTTTCTCCCGTCATCACCACTGACAGCCCGCGCTGCTTTATTACCACGATTTCAGAGCTGAGTGCTGGATTGCTTATTATCGCTATTCAGCGCCCCCCCCCCCCCCCCCAACCTCTAACTCCCCCCCTCCTTCTTCTCCTCTCCGGCTCTCTGCTTGTGCTATAGCGTAACACTGCAGTCCCCTGTAGTAGCTGACTGCGCTGGAGTCTGCTGCAGAGAAGGCGGAGAGATGGAGAGAGGGGAGGGGGGGGGAGGATGAGAGGTGTTTTTGGATGGGGGTGGGGGGCTTAGTTTGAAAGGAAATCCGAGTAAGAAGCAGTAGAGGAGGAGGAAGAAGAAGAAGAAGAAGAAGAAGAAGAAGAAGAAGAAGAAGAAGAAGAAGAAGAAGAAGAAGAAGAAGAAGAAGAAGAAGATGGGGGTAACTTTGTGCACCCCCTCGTTTTGCGTTTTTTCATTTTCTGCTGAGCTCGTATCCGTTTATTGATCCGCTCGCCTCATTCAGGTGGATGTCTCAGCTGAATGGTGCTCTCTTCTGTAAGACAAACCTCCCCCTCTCTTCCTCTCTCCTTCCCTCCACGCAGCGGGGTGCCATGGAAATTCCCAGTCCCTCAAGGAGAGAAACAAATACCAACACACACCAGCCCTCACACACCGGCACTCACACAACGACACACGCTGCTGCGGCACCACTAATGTCGTTTTGACCTCATTCTCAGAGTCTGCACACGGGGGGTTATTTTTGTTCGTCGTTATTATGCTGTGATGTCACGCTGGAGTTTAATAATGAAGTGCTGCACTTAGACACGGCAGAAAGAAGCTGTTAGCACGTGAAATACTGACCGCCGTTTCAGGTTAGGTCATGTGACCAAAGAGTTTCATCTGGGAAAGATTGTACCTTGGCTGCTTTGAAGAAGATATCATATGAAAATGGAGAATTATCAATCAAATACAAATTGGTGTCATAGTGATAGTCAGAGAAACTGAAAATGCCATCATTGCTGTTTCCTTTTTGTAACAGAATGTGTTTCAGTGTAGTTAACATTTTATTTCATTACATTGTGAAAGACAACATGCATTCCAGATAACTTCGGCTGGTGACGGCACAACACTGCCTTCAATTGTATTATCATTATAAACTCCTCTTTTGGATGGGGGGGTCAAAGCTCATTGTCACAGGGGCACTGGCCACCGTTGCCCCCCCCTTAGCACGGCACAAGACCATGTTCACTAATGCACTTGAATGAGCGACGATGAGAGGTACAGTCGGATCATCAGCAGCATGCGCTACAGCGTCCAGTCGTCATGCTAAGCGAGGCTCTCTTCAGATATTATATTGTCCTGCTCTTTGGGGGGAAAAACAAATATTTAAAATAAATAAGCAAAGTCCATGACCGAAGTGTTGGACTGCTCCTTTAAGAGCCAAGGTGAGACAGGTGGTCCGTGGGCGGACGCTGGCCCGTGCACACACCCAAACACAATGCCTTAGCCAGTGCTATTTATGGAGCGGGTACATTGCCTCCGACCTTCATACGGAGCACTGCAGCCTCACAATGACAGATCATTACGAGAGCACACTTCTCTCCCTATCTTTAGCCCTGCTCATAGTTTTCGTCCTTTAAAAAATAAAACGTTACTCCTATCTCCCCCCCCCCCCCTCTCTGGTGGATTGTTGCGCTATATGTAATATATCCACCAGGGTCCCCCTTCCCCCTCTGTGCTTTTCAGGGTAATGCTGCGACAGAGCTTTCTTTCCCTGTGTGCCGTCCATCGCAGGAGAGATACTGAGGGAGAGCAGTGTGCATGTTAGAGGAGAGGGTGCAGAGAGAGAAAGAGAGGGTGCAGAGAGAGAAAGAGAGGGTGCATGTTAGAGGAGAGGGTGCAGAGAGAGAAAGAGAGGGTGCATGGTAGAGGAGAGGGTGCAGAGAGAGGAGAGGGTGCAGAGAGAGAAAGAGAGGGTGCAGAGAGAGGAAGAGAGACACCGTACTATATTTGATGACAAGTCAAGAAATAAAGCGTTTAACCTCTGTGTGATCTCCACTGTCCTTTTGCCTCACAGGGGTCACACACACACACACACACACACACACACACACACACACACACACACACACACACACACACACACACACACACACACACACACACACACACACACACACACACACACACACACACACACACACACACACACACACAGGCTAAATGCGGCAACACTGGCACACAAGCAGCCACCTGAGCATCACAAATGGCATGTGCAGAAAGCTGCCAGCCGCAGTATATACAGTTCATTCACACATGCTGAAGATGAATGCAGAATGATCCGCTGTGGTGTGTGTGTGTGTGTGTGTGTGTGTGTGTGTGTGTGTGTGTGTGTGTGTGTGTGTGTGTGTGTGTGTGTGCGCGTGCGTGTGTGTGTGTGTGTGTGTGTGTGTGTGTGTGTGTGTGTGTGTGTGTGTGTGTGTGTGTGTGTGTGTGTGTGTGTGTGTGTGTGTGTGTGTGTGTGTGTGTGTGTCCTGGCTTAAAGCAAAGGAGCTGCTCATCGTACAGTGCTGTGTCTCCAAACAGCTACATTTTTAATAACCATGCTACGTATGGAATGGTGCAGTGATGACGTATCTGTGTAGGCCACCCTGGAAGTTAGCATCACAAAGGCAAAAGCAACGGGATGTTTCCATTGGATTTCGGAATATTCCTTTTTATAAATAGTTTATTTGCTATTTTTGCCTTTGAATTCCTTTGCTACCTTAACTCGGGGAAACAACAACAATGCCTTTCAAAATGACCTTTATCAAGGTTTTCTTAAGTTAATTTAGGCATTTATGTTTTGAACTTAGTACTAATTGGTGAAGGCTGTGGAGAGACCATGGTCATGGCTGAAAAGAAGAAGAATGATGGGAACAGTTGTCTGCTGTCTGCTATCTGCTTTGATCACCCAACCATCAAGTCAACCTACATTACACGGAGTGTTTTCAGACTACTTGACTAAAACAGACCGAAATGTTATTAACCAGCAATCTCCCCTATGTTTAATAATAATAATACATGTGACTTGTACAGCGCTTTTCTAGAAACTCAAAGACGCTTTGACAGAGAATTAAACATTTTTTTTTTTAAAAACAAAGAAAATACAAAAAGAGATAAACAAAACAGAAAATAGGGGGGGGGGTCAGTGGTTGAATGCAGTGTTGAACAGGTGGGTTTTGAGTGATGTTTTGAATGCTGTGAGGGAGGAAGAATCTCTGATGGATTGGGGTAGTGGTGAGAATGTTTGATTCTATATAAGGAAATGTAAGGAACCGTTCATCAGCTCAGCTCTTATGTCGGCTAAACTGTTTCCTTCTTTTACAGCTAATAACACCATCTGCTCTGCTTAAGGCTCCTGTTGGAAAATAACAACATCTCCCAAATCAGTCTCATGCACTTGCCTGGACACATACACACTCATACACACTTTCATTTGTCATGAATGAGCAGATGCGTAATGCTCTGCAGCAACCTACAGCCTGAGGGTGCCCACATTACACATCCTGTTTACACCTTTGTGTTAACCTGCATGATGGGCACAGTTATAGAGTGGTGCGGGAATGAGTCCTTAAGCCGGAAATGAGATAGCATGTTACCACTTTCACGCTCCCTCGATTCAAAGTCAGTGGATCTTCGGATTAGTTTCTGGTTTGAAGCCTGAAATAAGGTCTGTGGTTAATACAAGCTGAAGTGATTTTCATGACAACATACCACAAGTCAGTAAACGCCCCACAGGTGAAGGTCTGAGCACTTGTTTCTAACAAGTCGCTTACTTAGCGATGGTGATCTGAAGTCATGTGACTGATGCCCCTTTCACACCAACACGGTTCCAGGGCCGTTTCGGCGCTAGAGCCTGATAAGCACAGTTTTTTCCTGTTCACACCGCAGCGGAACCGGTTCTAAGCACCAAAAAATGGTCGGTCTAGAAGCAAGAACCGCATACGTCACGCTTACGTCGGAGGGATTAACCTGAGCTAACAGTTTATGGCGAGTACGGCAAATAAAAGTTGTAACAAGCAGTAGCGCTGAGCAAAGTGACTAGAACGCTTATTACAAATACACACTTTATAAAGTCAGGCAACACTAACCAGGCTTCGTGTGATTCTGTTTATCTGTACCTTACTTTGACCATCCGTTCGCTGTTATCGATCATTGTGGAGAGAGGCAGACGTGTTGTTTTGTATGATAGCAGCTATCGGATGGAACCAATACATGGGCTGCACAGGTTGTCGTGTCCGACTATCACAAGTAGAATCATCATGAAAAATACGCCGGTAAAATGTGCCTGTAGAAAACGGCTTATGCCACAATAGGATAGCAATAGCAAGTAGTCAGTTTAGCTTCGGTTGCTATGCTAACATCACCCATTGTATACCAGAGAAACTTTCGTAACAGCGTTGTGATGCCAAACGTCAATTCAGACTGACACACATTCACTTAGGGGGAATTGGGGATATGTATCAGCTAGGGGTGTAACGGTATACGTATTCATACCGAAAATATTCGGTATGGGCCTTTCGGTTCGATACACGTGTGTTGATAAAAAATTGAGAACGTGAACAACTTTTTGGAAGTAATCTCAGGTGCTGCATCGCAGCGTTCAGAGTAATTTGCTCACATTGGGTTCAACGCGTCATAGAGCGAGCAAGTCATTTCATTGGACGAGAGGCATACTATGAGAGCTGGTCACAGGGATGCGTTCAAATTTAGTCAGTAATTTGAGGAACTAGCGAAATGGCGAACGCAGATAAAGTTGAGCTGAAAATCCTCCAGCATCATTGAAGTCTCCGGTTTGGGAACATTTTGGTTTCGCAGTTACGTACAAGGATGACGGACAAAGACAGGTGGACCGAACCAAAGCTGTTTGTCGGCATTGTTCAACTTAAATTGGTTACGCGGCTGGCAATACATCAAACTTGCACACTCATTTGAAAAGGCATAACCCGAACGTGAATATCACCGGTACCAAAAGACTGAAGTGCAAACCCAACTCCCGCTAGCATTTGAGCCTCCACCTCTCGCAGAAACTTCAGACCGAGCCAAAGCTATTACAAACGCCAAATATCCTTATGTTGCCATGTTAGCAAAGCGCTACCTGGCTGTATCTGCTGCCTCTGTCCCTAGCGAGAGGGTGTTCTCCACAGCAGGAGACATTGTTAGTGCCAGCAGATCTGCCCTTTCAGCAAGCAATGTGGACAAGTTCATCTTTCTTTAAAAAAAACATGAAAATACAATGACAAGCAAGTCATAATGTCAAGCTGGCTGCTTAGGTACTAGTACAGTACAGTTCAGATACAGATTATTTCAGTTCATCGAAATGCTGCACCTTAATGTTTATTTTATTATATTTTGTATTTATTTCAATGAATTCATTATTCACAGTTTAATGATAATTAAAAACAAATATATATATATATTTTATGTTTTGTGATAATTTTTTCTGCTGTACCGAAAACGTACCGAACCGTGACCTAAAAACCAACCGAAATGTTTGTGAACCGGTACACCTCTAACATCAGCTGCTTGTGTGACAGTCAGACAGTGAATACTTTACAGCGGCCGCTGCCGTGTGAGCTAACGGGAGAACAAACTCCCGTGGAAGAGCAGCCAGCACTGCAGCGGTCGGTAAATGCCGCTGAACCACATTAATAAACAATGAACCACAGCACTCTGGAGAGAAGCATAAGGTTGGAGAAGTAGTTTTTTAATTTAATCTGGCTTCGTATGATTAAAAGTAACACGATCATCGACCATCATGCAGTCCCCCGTTGTTGTTGTTGTTGTTGTTGTGAGCGCCGTTGCTGAGAAAATCAGCGACGCGGCAGCACCAGTTGGGCTCTGGGCTGTGTGAACAAAACGGGGGCTGAAAAGAGAAACCGGTTCCGAACCAGAAGAGCACAAGCACGGAGCTAGAACGGGAACCGCGTTGGTGTGAAAGGGGCATGAGATTAGTTTGTTTATAGCTTTTTACTTCTGGCAATTTTCATGCCTCAAAATTCATAAAGTGGTGTCAATATGTGGAGATTATCCTGCTGAACAACATGTGTAAGTATCATGACCTTGTGTTTACCACAGATCTGACGTTTTGGCCAAAAGTCTCAGTTTGCTTTCAGACAAAGTAGTCAGCATATATGAGTTAGTCATTTTGTACTTATTAGTTACTTTTTACTGTATTCAAAACTTTAAAAAACGTTACTATTTTCCTCACGCTCGCGGTGTGGCTGCACTGTGGTTGGTTGGTCCACTTTGTTTATGATGAAATACCTGAAGAACTAAGGATATTAGTCTTACATTTATTTTTATGTTAGCATGGAAAAACCATTTATTCTTAGTGATTCCTAACTCTTGGGATTTTGTTTTTTTCAAGTAGTACATTTGTATTTTTGTAAAATAAACCATAGGTACAAGTACAAAACAGCATAAGTACAAAGAAACACAAACCTAGAGATTCCCCAGACAGATTCTGAAGCAGAATCGTTGAAATTGTTGGAGTTTCTCAGATTGATGCCCCAATAATCAGAATGGTCCAGATTGGCCCTCGGTGTGGTTGGTTGCGTGTAGTATTGTTTGATCTC